>NC_133618.1:326195026-326371847 GCF_048593235.1 Sminthopsis crassicaudata
GTAGAAAACACATAGGAATATTAGTGCCAAATTTAAAACCCCCTAGATCAAAGAGAACATTTTGCAAGAAACAAGGAAAAAACCAATTCAAATACTCTAGAGCTACAATTAGAATTGTACAGGACTTATCAGCAGCTACAATAAAAGACCAGGAATCATATCTATTAACCATCAAAAGAACTAGGACTGTGGCCAAAAAGATAATATCCAACAAAATTATTTATAATATTGAATGATATTTCAATGAATTTGCAGCTTTTCAGGACTTTCTATCAACCAAATATGAATTTAATAGAAAATTTAACATCAAAGCTAATGTCAAAGAGCAAACTCAACGAACTCAACTTGGATAAATTGTTTATGTTTTGTTTTGTTTTTTTTTTACATGGGAAATGTATAGTATATATTTAAGATTGATAATAACAATAGGGTAATTAAAAACAAGATTGGCAAAGTCAAGGTAAAAATAGTAATCAGATTATACAAATAAGTTGCAGAGGAAGAATAGACACAGAGGCATTAGAGGAAGGGAGGAAGGGTGGTAGTTATTACTCACATAGAGGATTGGTACAATATGTAATGTAGGCAACACTACATATATACTATGAAGGGTATAGCATCTTCCAAGATCTATAAAAAAATAAGGGGGGAGGGATGGGCGCATAGAGAAGCAAAGGGTAAGAGAAGAAGACAAGGGAGGGATCTATGGGTGGGGGGGAAGTTAAATAATTGCAAAGCAAGTTAGGAGCAGAATTAGAGCAAAGAGTCAGCAGGGATAGGAAAGATATGTGTATGTGTTTGTGTGTATGTATGTATATATCTGCATATGTATATATTTAAATATAAACTTTCTTAACTATAGCCTGCTTGGGGGTGGTGAAAGGAATGAAAGAGAGAAAAAAGATGTGTATCAGAGAACAAAAGAACAATTTACAGGGAAGTAAAGAAAAGATGGTCACTCATAAATATAATTTCTACAAATATATATACTTTCTTGAATTTGTTGTTATATATTTTGAATCCTCCCTGATGTTCTGCTGAGCACATGACAGTGTTCTCTTTTCTTATTCTGTTTCTTTAAATAAAATAAATTTTGGGGAAAAAAGTCTGAGATGTTTATACCTTCAACCTGGTTTAGCCCATCTGCTGAGACAGTTTTAGCAGGATGTGGCTGCTGTGCTAGCTACAGGTTCTTGGAGCCACAGATAAGTGTTGGGTGAAGGCCAGAGGTGGAGGAGCATCTCTGAAAGGGGCTCAGCAAACTCTCACACCAGAGATGCTAGCCCCGACCCTTATCACCCCATACACTCCAACTGAAAGGATATTGACAAATTGGAACTATAAGCTGAATTTTGTTACTTGTTGTCTGTGTCTGACTGTGATTTCATCTAGGGTTTTCTTGGCAGTGATACTGGAATGATTTGCCATTTCCTTCTCTAACTCCTTTTATAGATGAGGAAACTAAGGCAAACTAAGGTTTAAATGGCTTGCCCAGGGTCACATACTAAGAAGTATCTACGACCACCAGATCTAGCACTCTTTACCTTGTAGCTGCCTCAGGCTGAATCTAGTGAGAAAATTTAAGAGAAGTGCATGAAAATTCTCATAATTGGACCCAATGAACTAACTATTTAAGAAAAGGACAGAGGAGGTAATGTTACAATGGGGAACAATCCCCTTTTTTCTCACCCCTTCCCTCCAGAAAAAGGAAAAACAAAAAACAAAACTTACATTTGGAGTCAAGGAAACTTACTTCAACTCCTGGCTATGTCATTTACAACCTATGACTCTTAGACAAATTATGCAACCTCCCCTGCCCTCAATTTTTTCATCTAAGTTTGGACTAGAGAGTCTCTGAGATCCTTTTCAGTTCTAAATCTATGATCCTGAGATCCAATTATACAGAGAGACAACAGTTCATGGAGAAATGGCTCAGCCATTTCCATGATTCAGCAATATGATGTGGCAACCAAATGAGAACTTGGGATGTATTAATAGACCAGTTATCTAGAACAAGAAAGTTAAAATCCAAGCCTATTTAGAATATATTTGGAATATTGTATCCAATTTTGAGTGCCATATTTTAGGATGAATATTGACAAACTAGAGTGTGTCTGAATAAGGGTAATCAGAATAGACAGAAAATTCCCATCTAATCCATGAAAGAAACAGTTAAAGGAAATGTATAGATGGTTACCTAGAGAAGAAGAATCCTAAGGAAGACATGAGAACTGTCTTTAAATATTTCAAGCATTTCTGTGGCACAGGCATTAAGCTTACTCTGAGTAATCCTGGAAAGCAGAATTAGAAATAAGGGGTGGAAGTTATAGGGGCAAAATTTAGTTCTATATCTGTAGCATCTTTCTGATAGTTTTATCATCTGTAAAATGACCCTAATATTAGCATCCTCCTCCTTGTGAGAGATTGAATGAAATAATATATATAAATTTTAATAATACTACATAAATGTTACCTATTATCTTTGGAATTAGAATTGTCCAAAGTGCAGAGGGTGCTACTATGGAGACAGGGATTTCCTCATTACTAGGGAGGCTGATAGGTAGAAACTTCCAGCAGAGGTTCTATGAACATTTGTCAGGATATTATAGGAAAAACAGGATACTGAGAAGATAGAAAAGTAGGTCAGAAAATTGCTAGCTCTCCAAATTTCCACAAACAAGATAAATGAACAACTCAGGGAGAACATAGAGTGGTGAAAATAAATAAGAGTTGGGATAGAACAGTGGTCCTCCTGGGACAATGGGACAAGAAAGATACCAAGATGGAGGTTGGTCCTTGTGAAGCTTCCACTGAAATAGCAAGAGGTAAGCCTTGGGGCTAGCTGAGTTGAAAGGTAGCTTTAGCCCCAGTCACAAGAATTTTCCTCTTCCAGGAAGTGTAGGGAGTCAGGGGTCTGAGGTGGGGAAGACTGACAGCATCTTTGTTGATAAGGGATACCAGATCCTTCTGGGCTATCAAGATCCAGCCCTGGCAAAAAGGAACCAACACATACCTCATTAGTGCAAAAGCTAAGGAGCAGTGCAATCCTGGTTGTGGACCCTTTGTGGAGGATGGAATTTCTTGTTTCAGTTCCAGGTCAGAGGGGAGAATTGCAGGAGGACTTGATGTCAAAGTTACTATTCCACAAACACCAGAACTAGAAATTATTATAATAACAAGGTGCTAAAAATTTTAAAAAAAATTTAATGAGCAGGCAAAGGAGAAAGAACCCAATAATAGAAAATTGATATAGGAATAGAGAAAACTGGGATACATCTTCAGAAAAAAATACTGAAGTATAAAAAGGTTCTCTTAATCCAAAGTATAACATCAAATGGTAACCTGCTCAAGGAGAATTCATAGAGGAACTTTAAAAAGACTTCAAAAATCAAATGTGAAGGATTGAGGAAAATTTTTTAAAATAAGAACAATTCAAAAAAATCCCCTTCAAAACATGATTATGAAAAGAAAGCCAACTGAAAAAAGAGATACGGAATTTTAAGAAAATAATTCCTTGAAAATTAGAATTGGACAAGTTCTAAGAGACCAAGAAATAATTAACTAAAATAAAAAGAATGAAAAAAATAGAAGAGAATGTAAAACATCTCTTAAGAAAAACAATTGATCTGGAGTATAGATCAAGAAGAGAAAACATGAGAATAATCAGATTACCCAAAAACTACAATTAAAAAAAAAATCTTGATACAATAAAACAAGAAATAATTAAAGAAAATTGTTTTGAAGTGTTAGAACAAGAGGGAAAAGTGGTAATAGAAAAAAATCTATTGATCACTACTTGAAAGAAAAACTTATGGAAATATAATAGCCAAATTCTGAAACTCTCAGGTTAAGAAGAATATATTCTTGTTAGAAATTGTTAGGGAAAAAAACCAAGTTAAATATGATAGTGCCACAATTAGAGGTACACAAGATCTAGTAGGGGCTAAAAGACAATAGGTTTTGAAACATTATATATTGAAGAGCAAAAGAACTTGAGTTGAGATAAAAAAAAATATCATATCCATAAGTGGACTAACTTCAGAAAAGCCTGAAAAGACTTACATGAACTGATGCTAAGTGAAGCAAGCAGAACCAAGAGAGCACAGTAACAACTAGATTGTATGATGATCAACTGTGATGGACTAAGCTCTTTTTAAAAATGAGGTAATGTATTTTTTTGTTTTTTAAAAACTAAGCTTTTTATTTACAAGATATATGCATGGATAATTTTTCAGCATTGATCCATGCAAAACCTTCTGTTCCAATTTTTCCCCTCCTTCCCCCAACCCCTGCCTAGATGGCAAGTAGACCAATACATGTTAAAAATGTTAAAGTATATGTTAAATACAATATGTGTATACATATTTATACAGTTATCTTGCTGCACAAGAAAAATTGGATTTAGAAATAAGGTAAAAATAACCTGAGAAGGAAAAATAATACAAGCAGACAAAACCAGAAGGAGTGTAAATGCTATGTTGTGATCCACACTCATTTCCCTTAGTTCTTTCACTGGGTGTAACTGTTTTTCTTCATTATTGAACAATTGGAACTGATTTGGTTCATTTCATTGTTGAAGAGAGCCACGTCCATCAGAATTAATCATCATATAATATTGTTGTTGAAGTGTATAATGATCTCCTGGTCCTCCTCATTTCACTCAGCATCAGTTCATGTAAGTCTCTCCAGGCCTTTCTGACATCCTCCTGCTGATCATTTCTTACAGAATAATAATATTCCATAACATTCATATACCACAATTTATTCAGCCATTCTCCAGTTGATGGGCATCTGTAATGCGCTGTTGTCTCCAGAGACTGCCGATTGCTCTCAGGAGGAGATCTGCTGTGTCAACTCAAATCTCTCAAACAGATTCTTCTTCCTGTAGAGAGCCCTTGTCTCCAGACAGTTGCCACCAACTCTGACCTCCTGTAGAGACTCTTTCTCTCCCTCCAGAGAGCCACCTCAAGTCTGGCCCAGACAAGACTCTCAGTCTCTCGAGTGCCGCCCTCTTTTATCCTCCCAGAGAATGGCCATGGGATAACGCAAGGGCTTCTGGGTAAAATTACTTCAACCAAGGAACTTGCTCCTCCTAAGCATGCAAGCTCCTCCCCAGGAGTTGGAAGGGGTTAAACTCCTAGTAAAGACCAGAACTAGAGAATTATTAAGTACCGACTTAGCACTTAGTAAGAACCTAATATCTCATTATCTCATTAGCACTTAGTAAGAACCTAACAGGCATCGACTCAGTTTCCAGTTTCTGGCCACTACAAAAAAGGCTGCCACTAACATTTTTGTGCATACCTGTCTCTTTCTCTTCTTTAGGATCTCTTTGGGATAAAAGCCCAGTAGTAACACTGATGGATCAAAGGTTATGCACGGTTTGATAATTTTTTGAGCATAGTTCCAAATTGCTCTCCAGAATGGCTGGATGTATTCACAATTCCACCAACAATGTATTAGTGTCCCAGTTTTCCCACATCCCCTCCAACATTCTGCATTATCTTTCCCTGTCAACCTAGCCATTCTGAGAGGTGTATAGTGGTATCTCAGAGTTGTCTTAATTTACATTTTTCTGATCAATAATGATTTGGAGCATCTTTTTATATGTCTAGAAATAGTTTCCATTTCTTCATCTGAAAATTGTCTGTTCATATCCTTTGACCATTTATCAATTAGAGAATGGCTTGATTTCTTATAAATTAGAATCAATTCTCTATACATTTTGGACATGAGGCCTTTATCAGAACCTTTGACTGTAGAAAATATTTTCCCAGTTTATTGCTTCTCTTTTAATCTTGTCTGCATTAGTTTTATTTGTACAAAAACTTTTTTACTTGATATAATCAAAATTTTATGTTTTGTGATCAATAATGTAATCAATAATCTCTAGTTCTTTTTTGGTCACAAATTCCTTCCTCCTCCACAGATCTGAGAGGTAAATGATCCTATGTTCTTCTAGTTTATTTATAATCTTAACAATGAGGTAATGTAAAGCAATTTTAATAGACTTGTGATGGAAAGTGCCATCCCTACCCAGAGAGAGATCTATGAAGAATGAATATGAATAAAAGCATAGTTATTTCACCTTTTTTGTTGTTGTTTGCTTGGTTTTTTTCCTTTTTTGTGTTTTTTTTTCTTTTGACTTGATTTTTTTTGGACAGCATAATGAATATGGAAATATATTTAGAAAAATTACATGTTTAACCTAAATCAGATTGCTTGTTGTCTTGAGGAGAAGGTAAGGGGTAAAGAGAGACAGAAATCTGGAATACAAGGTTTCGCAAAGGAGAATGTTGAAAACTATATTTGCATATATTTGGAAAAACAATTAAATAATTTGAAAAACCTGATGGAAAGGAAAGGAAAGAAAGAAAGAAAATGTTATATCCAGCAAAGTTAAGCATAATCCTGAATGAAAAAAAAAAAGATATTGAATGAATTGTCAGACTTTCAGAATTTTGTTGCATAAAGACCTGAACTTAATAGAAAATTTGACCTGCAAGATGTAAGAAAAATATAAGGTAAACGTCAAAGGCTAATTACAAGGGACTCAATAAGTACAACTTTATTTTTTTATATATGGAAATGCATATGTCTAATACTGTCAGTAATTAGGTAGTTCAAAAGAAAGATTAAGATAGAGCTGAGAATGATGTAATTCTAAAAAGTAAAACTATGTAGGAAAAAGTAAAAGAGTCATTATCTTCTGCAAATGAGATGTGAGAGAAAGAACTGACAGAAGAATTAGATGAAGGAGGAGGGCAGGTAGTTCTGGAATCCTACTCTCATTGGGTTAAAGAGGAAACTATATATATGTGTGTATGTATGTATAAAAATCTTCTAAATTCAGAAAGAAATGAGGGGAAAGGTTTAGGGAAGGAGAAGAGGATAAGGGAGGAATTTTTAAAGGGAATATGACATATCAGAACTGGGTTAAAGAGAGAACATATACATTTGAAAGGAGCAAAAGTCTTCTAAATTTATATAGAATAAGAGAAGAGGGAATTGGATAAGTGGAGTATAGAAGGTGTGTTGAATGTGATGGATAAGAGAAGGATACTTGGGGGGATAACTTAAGTAACAGAAGGACAGGGTACTAGGTAGAAATAAACAGGGGAGTCAGGAAGGATAGGAAATAAGAGATATACGCAGACATAAAATAAAGATCAGGAATAGAATATATCATGTAAAAAAGCAGGGGTAATAATCATGATCTCAGGCAAAGTTAAAGCTAAAAATAGATTTAAGCAAAAGAGAAAAATAGAGAAACTACACTATATGTCAGCCATATTAATCTATATTGCTTAAACTATCTAAAACAATTAGACACTTTAAGGTTGGAATATTGCTGTGGTGTTGGGAATGATAAATTGGTAGAGTTAGAAAAATATGAAAAGACTTGGAGAGAAACAGAGGGCATATAAGCATAGTATAGTCTTACATGCATTAAAATGTCAATGTATATACATGTGTATGACTATAGATAGATATATGTTTGCATGTGTATGTGTACATACATGTGTATTTTTGTAAATGCATACATATACACACATGTCCAAGTTTGATTATAGCCTTCTGGAGGAGATGAGCTGGTAGGTGAAAAAATAATAAAGTAAAAAGTGCACAAAGAAAACAAAAGAAAACCTACAAAGAAGCAAAGAAAAAATGGGAAGCTCTGAAAAACAATATGTAGTATTTATCACATAGGTTTTGTTGGGATGGAAATTAATTGCTTCATATTTTGAATCCTCTCCTATGTTCTGCTGTGCATATGGCAATTTTTTTGTCTTTTCTTATTTTGTATTGTTTAAAACAAATACATTTTAAAATAAAGATACTATAGAAAAGATTCTTGAACAGGTATAAATAAGATTGGATATCATTTCAGTTTCTTTTCAACTCTAAGATTCTGTAAAGTTTATTTCCTTAGAGTATTGTGATTTTTCACTTTTGATGCACTTAGAATAAGATTTTTAAAAAGGTTTTGATATTTTTATAGGAAACAAAGTGTAAGCTAAAAGAAAAGTCTTGGTTTTTTTCCCCATTTCTTAAAAGAAAGAGTCCTTTATTAAAGATGACTAAGCATATATACAAAGAATAACTAAAATAAACAATAAAATTAGCAAATCAAATAGAAGGCAAATTCAAACAGGACTCATTGTCTGTTAGGGCAGGCCAAAACTAACAAGTAGATTTTGTATTGTTCTCAGATCAATAAACTTGGCTTCTGTTAGAGAGGAACAAAGATATCTAAAGATTCTGGTCTTCCTTAAGCTTCACCAGAAAATTCAAATAAATGAATTAATAGTAATAATTCTGAATGGGTGATTTCAGATGCTTTGAAGGCAAGGTAGCACCTAAAACACATAGATAGTGTGTACTAAATATCTATTAAACTGAATTATTTTTAATGGAATTAAGTAAGGGGAAGACTGTACTGCCAGGATTGATGTCTTGAAAACCAATGTTTGCTTATCCTTCTCTAAGTTCAAAACATAATTTGAAGCATCAGTATTTGCAGAATGACAAGGAGGGCTGTAGCATAAGGAAATATTGGAAAAAGTATAGTTCAGTAACCAAGGTTAACTAGATTCAGAAGCAAGAAGAGAGCAGAAAGGAATTTTGAGGGGAAGAGAGTATTTTAAGTTTGCCTCTTTGAAAGGGGAAAATAGCTTTAAAGTTGTTTAGGTGCTGCTTATAGTCCAGAATTGAAAAGTGAATAACAGACTAGGAGACAACTTACTTTTCCTTTAAAGGGAAGGAGAAAGCCATTGAATTTAGGGCTACAGGACCAGGCTTACAAATGGAAGGATAGAAAGTAATCTACTTAGTAATATATGACTAAGTAGCACATGTATATACCACAGGGCCTGGAGTGATGAAGACCTTAGTTCAAATCCAGCCTCATATGCTTTTACTAGCTATGTGACCCTGGACAAGTCACTTAATCTATTTGCCCCATTTTTCTCATCTATAAAATGGGGATAATAATAGCACCTATCTCCTAAGATTGGTTTGAGGATCAAATAAGACTAATTCTAAATCATTTTATAATATAGATTACATAATTGGGGTTATATAAATGTAACTTTTTGCTAATATTATTTGAGCAACATGTTGCCCATACAATAGGGATTGTATAAATGTTAGCTTTTTACTATTATTATTTAAGAAATTCTCTGCCCCCAAATTTCTCCCTATCTCAGCCCAAAGTTCCTATATTAAAGATTGACTTGTCCAGGAGAAAACAGGTATCTAAAATTCTTGAAAACAAAGTCAATCGAACTAATATAAGTCATCATTCATATTTCTGGAGGGTTGGACCCTGGAGAGGTAGCTGTAAGGAGCCAGGTTTACCATAGGCAAAGTAGGAAGCTAAATTTCTATATACTTGACTCCATTTTTCCCTTAAAAAATATTTTCCAATTAAAGGGAAGACACTTTGCAACATTAACTTTTATAAGATTTTGAATTCCAAATTTTTCTCTTTCTTCCCCCTCCACAAAACAGCAAGCAAACACATAGTTAACTATGCAAAGTGTCTAACATGTGCAATCATGTTAAACATATATCCTAGGGGGAAGAATCAAGATGGCAGAGAATAGATAGGACTTTGCCTGATCCCTTCCTGGCTTCCCTCAGAATCAACCCTATATTAAGCCTCTTATTTGAAGTAACAGAACCTACAAACATTTGGAGTGTAATAAATTTCCTCGGAGGGTCTTTAGGAAATGTCTGTCTCAGTTGGACAGGGGGGAACGTAATACAGTGCAGGTGTGGAAGTAGAAGGCCCAGAGCAAAAAAGGCCTAGTGCTGGAAATCTAACGGGAGGCTTTTAGCTAAAATAAAGAAGCATTAACTCCTCTGTCCTGGTTCAGAAAGCCAGTGGATTAGCAGACTAGCTGTGAGACATTCAATGCAACTACTGAAGGCAAATAGTGAGCTCATGAACCCCAGCATAATAGGCAGGACTTGGTCAAGCCCACCCAGTGCAATGGGGAAGCCTGCAGCACCTCCAGCCCCACTCAGACAGTTAGAAGCTCCTGTTGTGTAAAGTTCTTGAATTGTAAAGGTCCAGTCATCTCTAAGTTATCCTTGGGGACTGCCATCTCAACTCAATCTCCCAGCCAGACTCTCTCCTTCTAGCCTGCAGTCCCAACTCTGTCCCAGACTCGACTCCTCTCCAGATCCAATGCTGCCCTTTTTTATCCTTGCAGAGATTGTAGTGAGAACTCAATGGGGCTTGTGAACCCCAATGAACTTCAACCAATGAACTTACTCCCTCAGAATTCCAAAGGTGTAAACTCCCTTTAAAGGCCCTAACCACACCTAAAGGTGTGAATTCTGAGCTAGAGAATTGTTTAAACAATCCGAGTTCTCACCTTGTAATCCTAACATCTCCCCCTTTCTTTTGATTTAGAACATAGGGTGGTCATGACTTTGAAACATAAATTCATCAATATGGGAGGCATTACACATAATTATATATATTACATAAACACATAGTAACATAACACATGCTAGAAGTGATGTAACAAATAACATGATCAAATAATCATAAATTGAGAATTTATAAATGTCCATAGGTCCATTGTCCATTAGTCTCATCTTGTGTTAGGAAACCCAATGATTCCTGCTGGTTTTAAAGTTCTTTAACAGTCTTCTTATTAGCCATGTTCTTTCAGTGTCAGATGTTTCTTAGATTTTCTCCTTTGTTTTGAGGTCTTTCTCTTTTTCTGTCTCTCTCTGATGGACAAGGTGAATACGGCTTGCTGGCACCCATCTGATTCCTTGTCCATCTGAAGAAATACAAGCAAATTCTCTCCCCCAAGCAGTCAACCTATCTAATTTCCTCCTATTTACCACTTTCTAAATCTCTTCTCATCATCTGGCAATTACATTGGAGCTGTTTGCACTGGACACTGCCTTGTTGGTTTAAAAGGCCTGTATTCTTTTCAAGTGTAATCCATTTCTGCTGATTGCTTTTTAGCTCACTTATCAGGTAATCTCTTTCTGCCATGTGATTGCTTTTCTGCTGGTTGATCAAATCAGAGTCCTGACCTTCTAAAGGCTTTTTGGGTGTAACCTCAGATGCCATCATGCCCCACCTAATTTTTGATTGATATCTTGGAGCTGGGCTTCACCTCTCATTTCCCTGGAACAATCTACATTCGAAGGCCCAGTGGAGGCTCTTGTGACGTTTTGGACAGGGGGGTTTTAGGTCTCCTTTCACCCTGTCTTCTCACTCTATCTCCATATCTACACTGAGCTCTTAGATGTCCAATTTTTCCACATTGAAAACATTGCCGAGTTTCGCTAGAAGTCTTTTGCCGATAGGGACCCTGTCTTTCCATGTTCATCAGTCTGGGTGTAAAAAGCATTTGTTCCCACTGTAGCACATCGTCTTATGATCTCCTCTAAAGGAGCATCTTTGTCTAATCCCCATATAATTCTTTTGCAAATCTCATTGGCATTTTCCTTAGCCAGATGTCTGGTCATTATTTCTGTAGCTGCATTTTCTCCAATAGTTCTTTTGACAGCAGTTTGCAGACATCCCACAAAATCTGCAAAAGGTTCATTGGGACCTTGCTCTATTTTAGTGAAAGCCTCCCCCTGATCTTTCTGTCTGGGGAGGGAACCCCAAGCTTTTATTGCAGCCTTAGCAATTTGCTCATACATTGTCATGGTATAATTAATCTGTTCTGAATTCTCTCCATGCTGACCTTCACCAGCTAATTGCTCAAAAGTGAATTGTGTGTTAACTCCTGTTTCCAAATTGTCCCACTAGCTTCCAGTTATCTACATTTAGTTTTTCATCCTCTAAGAACCAAGGGGATGTGCGTTTTAATGCGCCCAAGAGTTTAGCAATCTGTACCCAGGTTACAAGTAAACTCTGCTCCTCAATTATCTTAATTATACTCTCTATAGCACCACTCCTGGGTGGGGCTAGAGCTGAGGCTGGGGCTGAGTTGGCTGAGGTTGAGGGAATGTCTTTAGCTAACATCTGCCCCATTTTAGCTATAAGAGATTGCTGGTTTAGCCCTTAACAAGGTAAGTTCTTTATTTGCCTATTAGAATACTCACCTAATCTCCTGGTCACCTTCAGTGGAGATAGGATGTCGGTCCCTGTTTGGGCGCCAAATTGCTAAGGTCTGGGCAAACTCCTTTGAAGAGCTCAGAATAAGTCCTTGTCAGGATAAGCAAAAGTCCTTGCCCCACGTTGGGCGCCAAATTGTAAAGTTCTTGAATTGTAAAGGTCCAGTCGTCTCTAAGTTATCCTTGGGGACTGCCATCTCAACTCAATCTCCCAGCCAGACTCTCTCCTTCCAGCCTGCAGTCCCAACTCTGTCCCAGACTCAACTCCTCTCCAGATCCAATGCTGCCCTCTTTTATCCTTACAGATATTGTAGTGAGAACTCAACAGGGCTTGTGAGAAACACTTCAACCAATGAACTTGCTCCCTCAGAATTCCAAAAGTGTAAACTCCCTTTAAAGGCCCTAACCAAAGGTGTGAATTCTGAGCTAGAGAATTGTTTAGACAACCTGAGTTCTCACCTTGTAATCCTAACACTATTGCTTATAGAAGAAATGCTGAACAATTTCCCTTGTGCCCTAGGAGCAGACCTCAATCTTTAGCAATGAGCAAAGAAGCTCATAGAGAAATACAGAGCACAAACCCAAAAGAAAACAGCAAAGACAAAAAGCCTTCAGAAGCCTCAGAAGAGGACATGAATTGGCCTCCAGATTAAAAAGTTCTCTTGGAAGAGTTCAAAAGGATCTTAAAAGAGATTTAGAATAAAAATGGGGAAAAGAAATAAGAGCTTTGCAGGAAAGTTTAGAAATTAGAAACTGATTGAAGAAAACAACTCCTTAAAAATGGTGATAGGAAAAAAATTATGTACTGAAGAAAACAACTTCTTAAAAAATAGAATTGGCAAAATGGAACAACTCCTTTAAAAAATAGAATCGGTAAAGTGGAAAAAGAAAACAATTTCTTAAGAAATAGAATTGGTAAAATGAAAAAAAATTCAATGAATAAAACAACTCTTTTAAAAGTACAATTGGCCAAATATAAAAAGAGATAAAAAACTTACTGAAGAAAATCATTCAATAAAAATTAGAACAGAACAAATGGAAGAGAATGACTCAATGAGACATCAAGAATCAGTTAAATAAAACAAAAAAATGACAAAATAGGAGAAAATATAAAATACCTTATTAAAAAATAACTAACATGGAAAATACATTCAGGAGAGACAATCAAAGAATTATTAGACTACCTGAAAGCCATAATGAAAAAAAAAAATAGATTGACAACATCTTTTAAGAAATCATCAAGGAAAACTGCCCTGATATCCTAGAAGCAGCGGGTAAAATAGTCTTTGAAAGAATCTACCAATTACCTCCTGAAAGATACTTAAAAATAAAACATCCAAGGAATATCATTGCTACATTCCAAAATTATCAGATCAAGGAGAAAATGTTGCAAGCAGTCAGGAAGAAATAATTCAAATGTCAAGGAGGACAATGTCAGGACTACCCAGGTTCTAGCAGTTTTCACTTTAAAGAATTGAAGGGCCTAGAATATGATATTCCAGAAGGCAAAGGAACTATAACCAAGAACTAACTACACAGCAAAACTAAGCATTTTCTTTAAGGGAAAAAGATGGACATTCAGTGAAATAGGGGATTTTCGATAATTTTTGATGAATAAACTAGACCTGAACAGAAAATTTGATCTTCAAAAACAAGACTCAAGAGGAGCATGAAAAGGTAAAAAAAGGGAAGGAAAAAAAAACCTATGTTTTTTAAAGGTTAAAATATTTATATCCCTACATGGGAAGATGATATATTTAACTCTTGAGGATTGTACCTTTGTCAATGAAGTTGAAGAGATTGTAGGTATAAGTTGACTTTAATGTGATGATATAAACATATTTCCACATTAGTCATGTTATGAAAGAAGAAAAAGAACAAAAAGCAAAAACCAAGAGGGTAAAAATTAAAATAATATGCTTCGATCTGCATTCAGACTACATAACATATCTCTGGTTTTGGATAGCATTTTCCATCATGAGTCATTTGGAATTGTCTTGGATCATTGTTTTGCTGAGAAGAGCTAAATCAGTGATAGTAGATCATTATTCCACATTGCTTGGTTACTGTGTATAATGTTCTGGTTCACTCACTTCATTCAGCATCAGTTCACATAAATCTATCCAGGTTTTCTGAAACCTCCCTGCTCATCATTTCCTATAACACAATAGTATTTCATCACAATTACATGTTCACTTGTTCAGGCATTCCCCAACAGATGGGCATTCTCTTGATTTTGATTTCTTTGCCACCACAAAAAATATTTTTGTACTTGTACTTCAGTTCCCCTCCCCCCCCTTTTTAGTGATTTCTTTGAGATACTGACTTAATAGTGGTATTGATAGACCAAAGAGTATCCACAGTGTAATTCCCTTTGATAATAGTTCTAAATTATTCTCCAGAATGTTAGATCAGTTTACAACTCCACCAACAATGCATTAGTATCCCAATTTTCCCACATCTTCTCCAAGATTTATAACTTTCCTTTTCTGTCATAGTAATCAATAATAATCAATCTGATAAGTGTGATTGGTAATCCAGAGCTGTTTTAATTTGAATTTCTCTAATCAACATTGCTTTAGAACATTTTTTCATATAACTATAGATTGATTTAATTTTTTCACCTGAAAATTGCCTGTTCATATCCTTTGACCATTTATCAATTGAGGAATGACTTGTCTTCTTATAACTATGACTCACTTTTCTATACATTTGAGAATGAGGCTTTTATCAGAAACACTGTCTATAAAAAAAGTTTTCCTTCTTTTTGCTTTCCTTCTAATCTAGGTTGCATTGGTTTTGTTTGTGCAAATCCTTTTAATTTAATGTAATCAGATTTATCCACTTTGCATTTCATAAGGCTCTTTGTGTCTTGTATGGTCATAACATTCTTCCCTTGTCCATATATCTAATGTTTCAATATCCCCTGTTCTAATTTGTTCATGTTTTCACCCTTTTTGTACTTTACTCCATTTGAATATGAGATTCTTTACTGTGGTTTTAGAAGGTCATCATTGGGTAGTGGGCACAGGTATAGATAACGACCAACCAAACATTCTCATATCTAAAACTTACCCATTTTCAATAATGGCATTTTTTAGGAATCGAAAATGTGGACTTTTTTTTTTTTTTTTCAAAATTGTGTTTGAATTCCCCAAATTTACCTTAGAAATATAATTCAATTCAATCTAGCAAACATTTATTATGCCCTTGCCATCTATGTTATTTTTTAAAAATGAATTTGTTCCTACCTTCAAGGAAATCACTAAGGAAATGAAACATTTCCTCAATTGATCTAGAAGCTCATTTGTAAAGATAATCTCTCCAAGTCATTCAAACTTGATTTTTGTCCATATCTTCCCATAAATTCATCATATGGAATCCACCTTCTTTAGTTTCTCTTGAAATTGAGCAAGAACCAGAGGGGCATGTAATTTCCCTTGACTTCTTATGTTAAAAAATAAAAACAAAAAAAACCAAACCTTACTTTTTTTTTTTTTTTTAATTTAACACCAGTCAAACATTTCTCTGTCAGCCTTTACACAGCCACTTCCATACGATTCTTCTTTTGTAATGTATTGTAACCAGTTTACAACACACATAGGCTTTTCTATTGTCCTTAGAGTGATTTTGAGTTTTAGTTTTTCAGAAATTGTGATAATTGCTTAAACATAAACAGAGGCTATAAATAGAAGGCAGGCAATGAATGGAACTAAAGAGAGATAAGACAAAAGCATCAATGAAAATTGTGGGACTGTTATTAAGATAGGCACATAAATATTGCCAAGATTTGTATTTTTCATCACTTTGGCACATGAAAATTCAAACCAAGTCTAAATAGCTCTTGCATTTGCTTCAGCTAGATTCTTCATATCAGTGAGAATAAATGAGGAAACATTTTATTCATATTTGCTAAAACCTCAAAGGAGTATACTAAATTTTACTTTAGTCATATGAAGTGACATGATCAAATCTAGACTACCACAGCTAAAATTACACTTGCTTATTTATTTTTCATTGTTAATGTGTTTGAATCTAATCATATGAATTTACAATAATTTTTGTATTACTCTAATTTCAGAAATGCTTATATAGTTTTTTATTGTTTTTGTTTGGGGACATTTCTTATACTAGGGCTTTACTAATTTAAACCAATGGATAGGAAGGCTAGCCTAAATTAGTGAAAAAGTATGAATTATGGAATATAGTTAAAGCAATACAATTTTATTACTTCCAGAATTAAAGGAAGCAAAAAAAAAAATCACCTAATAAATTTAATTTGGAGATGAGCTGTAATACATGATTTAATAAGAGCATACCAATGGCATATATAAGAAAAAAGAGTTAACTAAAGGAAGATCCTTTTGTTATTTTTAGGGACCTACAGCAATACAAATTGGGGCAAGAAAATGTTGCTCAGTTTAAGGATAAGAGTCAGCCTACAAAATAACCACAACTGAGGACTCTACATCAATGCCTTTGTTAGGTAAAAAATATTTCAGTTAAACCAATCAATGAAAACTGTGAATTAATGTGTGAACAATAAACTTCCAAAAAAAAAAAAAGATCTAGTAGAAAAATCAGTGTTGTAGTCCAAGCAGCATTTCCAGATTAGCTGACACAGTATCTGCCTTGGAAACTGAGAACATAAGATTCCATGAAGAAAGACAATTTCAAAATTCCACAAAGAGTTCAGTAAAGAAGGTATATCATGCCTAATGTGAATTTTTTTTTTTAATTTTTATTTATTTATTCATTCATTCATTTATTTATTTATTTATTCATTTATTCATTCATTCATTTATTTATTTATTTATTTATTTATTTATTTATTTATTTATTTGTTTGTTTGTTTATTTATTTATTTGTTTGTTTGTTTGTTTGTTTGTTTGTTTATTTATTTATTTATTTCCTGAGGCTGAGGTTAAGTGACTTGCCCAGGGTCACACAGCTAGGAAGTGTTAAGTGTCTGAGACCAGATTTGAACTAGGGTCCTCCTGAATTCAAGGCTGGTGCTCTATCCACTGTGCCACCTAGCTGCCCCCTTTTAAAATTTTTTAAAATAGTTTTTATTTACCAGATATATGCATGGGTAATTTTACATTGACAATTGCCAAACCTTTTGTTCTAATTTTTCCCCTCCTTCCCTCCTCCCCAGATGGCAGGTTGACCAATACATGCTCAATATCTTAAAGTATAAATTAAATACAATATATGTATACATGTCCAAACAGTTGTTTTGCTGTACAAAAAGAATCGGACTTTGAAACAGTGTACAATTAGCCTATGAAGTAAATCCAAAATGCAGATGCATAAAAATAGAGGGATTGGGAATTCTATGTAGTGGTTCATAGTCATCTCCCAGAGTTCTTTTGCTGGGTATAGCTGGTTCAGCTCATTACTGCTTTATTGGAACTGATCTGGTTCATCTCATTGTTGAAGAGGACCACATCCATTAGAATTGATCATCATATAGTATTGTTGTTGAAGTGTATAATGATCTCCTGGTCCTGCTCATTTCACTCAGCATCAGATCATGTAAGTCTCTCCAGGCCTTTCTGAAATCATCCTGTTGGTCATTTCTTACAGAACAATAATATTCCATAACATTCATATACCACAATTTATTCAGCCATTCTCCAATTGATGGGCATCCATGTAGTTTCCAATTTCTGGCCACTACAAGAAGGGATGCCACTAATGTGAATTTCTTAAGACACCATAAAAAGGAGAAAAGAGAACTTCTGCAATCTAGAATTGTGAGTTTTGCTTTGCCACCACGTGTGCATTAAACTGAGCCCACTTTCCCTTAGATTCTATATTTATTTGTGAAAGAATGTTAAGTATTAGAAGCAGAACTGTTCTTATTCTATCATCATAGTAAGTACCAGCTTCTAAAAGCTAATTAAAGTCTGGTTGATTGATTGACATCAATTGATTTTCATGGGGTAGAAATATACTAGTAAGGACTCTTGAGATAATGCATTAGAAAAACAACCCTCAGAGCTGGGGGAAGGAAAAAGAGATATAGCAGCTTAGATTCAACCAAGTAATGCAAATGGTATTTGGAAGAGTATTCTAGAAGCTGTTTTACTAATTAAAGTCATCAGGAGATTAACTATAACAAATAAATAAGAACAATTTATAATTATGACATTAATGGCCTGTGTGAAAATGGATACTTCCAATGTGTTTGAAAGAACAGTTTCTTCCCTTAAATATACTTTATATATATAAATATACTCCCTTTAAATATACTTTCAATCTAGTTTTTGTTTTTCATTTGCATTACTAGGGACAACTATACAGATGGAATTTGTGATTTTGTTGGCATAAGGTACTCCCAGGAAAGGAAACTGCTTTTGGGAGATGATTTCCAGAATTTACAATCCAAATATGGGAATTTAGTATAACTAGAATTTGTTGTTCATTTCTTAAATACTTTAATTGCTATTATGTGGTCAATGGGAAAATCTATCAATGATATTATATGGTGAAAGATATAAGATTCCTCCTAAATCATTTAATGTAAAAAATAGGGCAGAATTGAATGTTTAATCCCACTTTCAGTGCATAATTAATTAATATTGTTTTTACTACTAGAGAGAAAACATTTAATCCAAGAGTGAAAAAATGCAGGGAAGGATACATTTATAAATAGTGGCACTTTGATGCATGTCTAGATCACCTAAGATAAAGATACCCATTTAGGAGTTGCCAGGATCCTGTTTCTGGGAGAAACCCCACCACATGGTGAGACTAACCTCTTTATATTTATTATATAACATGAACTAGTTGCACCTTTAAAACTACTAGCCTGAGATAGCGAGACCTAATCAACTTCAAGATTAAATGTTATAGAAAAGTAACTCACAGTAATGAAATAATAAGGATTGCCTCTTCCTACTCACCCCCAAAAGGGGGAGAAGGAGTTACTAAAATTTATTTTATTTTGATTCAAGACAAATTCAAGAATTTAATCAAGGTTTTCTAGATAATATATGTTAAGCCACTTGTTTTCATAACTTAGGGCTAGCTGAGTAGATCTGGCAAACATCAATATAGAGATTATAATTGAGTCCAGAGGAGCTGATGTCACTAAATAAAATAGTATAGAGTACTCTGACCAACCATACTTGATGAACATAACCTTCATGAAGATCCAACAAAGGTGAATGAATAGTGGGTCAGATAGGGAGAAGACTAAGAGACGAGAGAGAGAGAGAGAGAGAGAGAGAGAGAGAGAGAGAGAGAGAGAGAGAGAGAGAGAGAGAGAGAGAGAGAGAGAGAGAAGTATCAAGGACAAAAGTATGCTCAATGGTGTTAAAGGTTGCAGAGAGGTCAAGAAAGATGGAGTTTGATAAAAATCACTAGATTTGGCAGTGATGAGTAATTATGAAGGGAACAGTTTCAGTTGAATACTGAAACTGGAAGATCTCTGTTCAGGGAGGTTAGTAGAAAGTAAAAGGAAAGGAATTGAAGTCATTTACTATAAACAGACTTCACAATGTGTTTAGCCACAAAAAAAGAGGAGAGATAGAGAATGCTAACTAGAGGGGATGGAAGGATCATATAAAGTTTTTTTGAGGATGAGGAGATGCAAGTAGGTTTGCAGACAGTGAAGAAGCAATCAATAAATAGGGAAAGATAAAGCTTAGTGAGAGATTAGGAATGAGGGGCAAGCTACTGTGGAAGAAAATGGAATGGGATTATTTGTGCTGTGAAAGGCTAGACTGATAGTGAAGAAGGTAATGATAGAAGGCATCTAGGATATGTGAAATGAGGAGATGTCATATAAGATGGGGCTCTAGGCAAATCACTTTGTTTTCAGTAAAGTATACATATATTGCTCAGCTAGGGAAGAAAAAATATGGGAGGTTTGAGCAGGGATAAAAAAAGGTCTGGAAAAGTTATTGTAATGAGTGAAATAGTGAAATGAAAGAAGGTACAAAAGCATTCTCTTGAAGCCCAAATAAGGGTATATAGCATAAATTTGTGGTCAACTTTAGTTACTATGGTGTTTTTCTTCAGTTCATTCAGCATTATGTTAATGGGAATAAAGACAAGCAAATGATGATCCAAGCAAAGGCTTGATTCACCAAGGAATCATGAGGGGGTGTAGCCAGAAAACTTACCTGTAACTTGGAATATTTCAAAATTGACTGGCAAAAAAAATTAAAAATAAAAAAAAAGTCGAGTGACACAGTACCAAGTTAGATTATCCAAGATCATGCAGTCAATTTACATCAGAAGTTTAAGTCAGGATACCATAAGCAAATTAGGACAAGAGATAGTTTAAGTATCAGATCTTTGGAAAAGGAAGGAATTTATGGACAAAAAAAAAAAAAAAAAGAACTAGAGAACTTTATGAAATGCAAAATGGACAGTTTTTGATTATAGTAAATTAAAAAGGTTTTGCTCAAACAAAATCATGTAGCCAAGATTATAAGGGAAGCAGTAAGCTGGGGAAAAATTTACAGCTAGCATTTCTGATAAAGCCTTCATTTCTCAAATATATAGAGAATTGAGTCAAATTTGTAAGAATACAAATCATTCCCCAGTTGATAAATAGTCAAAGGATATTGTTAAGGGACAGGTAAATTCTCCGAGAGGAGATGAATGAATGTACATATATAATCTTTTTTTTCTTTTTTTTTAATAGTTATTTTAGGATGATATAAGAGGATATAAGAGTTATAGTTATTTTAATAGTTTTTATTTACCAGATATATACATGGGCAATTTTACAACATTGACAATTGCCAAACCTTTTGTTCTAATTTTTCCCCTCCTTCCCTCTCCCCCAGATGGCAGGTTGACCAATACATGTTCAATATGTTAAAGTATAAATTAAATACAATATATGTATACACGTCCAAACAGTTGTTTTGCTGTACAAAAAGAATCGGACTTTGAAATAGTGTACCATTAGCCTGTGAAGGAAGTAAAAAATGTAAGCAGACAAAAATAGAGGGATTGGGAATTCTATGTAGTGGTTCATAGTCATCTCCCAGAGTTCTTTCACTGGGTGTAGCTGGTTCAGTTCATTACTGCTCTATTGGAACTGATTTGGTTCATCTCATTATTGGAGAGGGCCACATCCATCAGAATTGATCATCTTATAGTATTGTTGTTGAAGTATATAATGATTTCCTGGTCCTGCTCATTTCACTCAGTATTAGTTCATATAAGTCTCTCCAGGCCTTTCTGAAATCATTCTGTTGGTCATTTCTTATAGAACAATAATATTCCATAACATTCATATACCACAATTTATTCAGCCATTCTCCAGTTGATGGGCAGTTTCCAGTTTCTGGCCACTACAAAGAGTTGCCACTCATTTCTTAACAGAGAGGCAAAGAACTTAAAATGTAGAAATAAACAAACATTTTTAGACATAGTTAATGTGGGGAATTTGTTTTATCAACCTATATAGATATGTTTTATTTACAATCTGCATATGGAAGAGAGTTATGGAAACAGGACAAAATGGGATAAAGAGAACATTATAAAAAAGAAAAAGAAAATCTGAGATGGGAAATGGAGTTCTTCATCCATTGACAAAAATCCTATAAGTAGGACATTATTCTAATTTTATATGTTCCAGAAAAAAAGACAGTCATACTTAAAACAAAAGTTGGGTGAAAATAGTTAAATCAATAGATAATAGACCATTTAGTAAGTCTTGCCATGTGACAGGTACTGTTCTATGTGCTGAGTACAAGAAAAAGATGGTTCTGTATCAAGGAGTTAATATTCCTTATTTTTTAATTAAAGCTTTTTTTTTTCTTTCAAAACATGCATGGATAATTTTTTAAACATTTACCCTTGCAGAACCTTGTGTTTCAAATTTTCCCCTCCTTCCCCCCACTCTCTCCCATAGATGGCAAGCAATCCAATGTATGTTAAACATGTTAAAATACATGTTAAATCCAATATGTGTAAACATTTATACAATTATCTTGCTGCATAAGAAAAATCAGATCAAAAAGTAAAGAAAATGAATAAGAAAACAAAATGCAAGCAAACAACAAAAAGAGTGAGAATATTAGGGTGTGATCCACACTCAGTTCCCACAATCCTCTCTCTCTGTGTAGATAGATGGCTTTCTTCATCACAAGATCATTGGAACTGTCCTCAATCATCTCATTGTTGGAAAAAATCATATCTATCAGAATTGATCATCATATATTACTGTTGCTGTGTACAATGATCTCCTTGTTCTGCTGATTTCACTTTATTCACATCATTATCTTTTCCTGTCATCTTAGCCAATCTGAGTAGTATCTCAGAGTTTCTTAATTTGCATTTTCTTGATCAAAAGTGATTTACAGCACTTTCTCATATGACTAGAGATGGTTTTAATTTCTTCATTTGAAAATTATCTATTCCTATCCTTTGACCATTTATAAACTGGAGAATGGCTTGAATTCTTATGAATTTGAGTTAATTCTCTATATATTTTAGAAAGGAGGTCATGGAGGTGGGGGGGAAATTAGGTGGTACAATGGATAGATCACTAGCCCTGAAGTCAGGAGGACTTGAGTTCAAATCTGATCTCAGACACTTAACACTTCCTTGATGTGTGACTCTGTGCAAGCCACTTAACTTCAAATTGCCAAAAAAAAAAAAAAAGGAAAAAGAAAAAGAAATGAGGTCTTTATCAGAACCCTTAAATGTAAAAATGTTTTCTCAATTTATTTCCCTTCTAATCTTGTCTGCATTAGTTTTGTTTGTATAAATTTTTTTAACTTATTATAATCAAAATTATCTATTTGGTGTTCAATTATGAGTTCGTTCTTCTTTGGTCACAAATTCCTTCCTTCTCCACACATCTGAGAGGTAAACTATCCTATGTTCTTCTAATTTTCTTATAATACTCTTTATGTCATTTCTACTTTATCTTGGTATATGATATTAGGTATGGGTCAATGTCTAGTTTCTTCCATCCAATTTTCCCAGCAGTTTTTGTCAAAAAGTGAGTTCTTATCCCAAAATCTGGGGTCTTTGGGTTTGTTAAACACTAGATTACTATAGTTATTGACTATTTTGTCTTGTGAATTATCCTGGGGATGACTTTCTGTAATCTCTTTGCTATTTTATTTAAGATTTTTGTATCAATATTCATTAGGGAAATTGGTCTATAATTTTCTTTCTCTGTTTTCATCCTATCTGGTTTAGGTATCAGTACCATGTCTGTGTCATAAAAGGAATTTCTTTGGAGTCCTTCTTTCCCTATTTTTTCAAATAGTCTATATAGTATTGGAGTTAATTGTTCTTCAGATGTTTGATAGAATTAACATGTAAATCCATCTGGCCCTGGAGATTTTTTCTTAGGGAGTTGGTTAATAGCTTATTCTGTTCTAAAATGGGACTATTTAAGTGATTTATTTCCTCTTCTGTTAATCTGGGCAATCTATATTTTTATAGATATTCATTTATTTCACTTAGATTATCAAATTTATTGACATATAGTTGGGCAAAATAACTCCTAATTGTTGCTCTAATTTCCTCTTCATTGGAGGAAAGTTCTCTGTTTTTATTTTTAAGACTAACAATTTGATTTTCTTTCCTTTTTTCTGATCAAATTAACTATAGGTTTATCTATTTTGGTTTTTTCATAAAGCCAACTCTTAGTTTTATTTATTAATTCAATAGTTTTCTTATTTGTAATTTTATTAATCTCCCCTTTTATTTTCAGAATTTCAAATTTGGTATTTAATTGATGGTTTTTAATTTGTAAGGAGTTTATATTCTAATAGAGAAAAATTTATAGAAAACATAAAAGATAGCTGGAAAAGAAATGAGGGAAAGAGAATATCCATCCAGGAACTGGTTTATTGATTAGCAGGTAGGTTCAGAGAATTGGGCTAGGAATGAAGTAAACATGTATAGGAGTTCTCATGAAATGGGAATTTGTCCAAGGACTTACTTATTAGGAGAGCAAACTATAGGGCATGATCATACGATCATGTATTTCATTCAGGTATTTCATGTTCATTACCTGAGTTTCATTCTTCCTTAGATTTTTCTTTTCTGCTTTCTAGTTATACTCAGAAGAAGCTTCTTTTGAGACTTGTATTTGCTTGAGAAAAGCAATAGAGAATAGAGCAAAGTCCTCTATTCCATTAAATATCTATTTTTTCCTTAGAGGAGCATACTCAGTTTTGTTGAGTTGATTATTCTTGGTTGTAATCCTAGCTCCTTTGCATCCTGGAGTATAATATTTCAAACACTCTGATCCTTTAATGTAAAAGCTGCTAAATCTTGTGCCATCAAAGGTAGGATGTCAGAGGAAGGAGGGAATCATTTAAAATAGAAGGCTTTTCAAGGTCAATGTTGAAAAATTACCCATGCAACTGTTTTGTAAATAAAAAGCTTTAATTAAAAAAATAAATCTTGTGTTATTTTGACTATAGTTTTATGAAATTTACTTTGGGGGGAAGTTGCTTATGATATTTTCTCCTTGATCATGGCTTTCATATAGTTTAATAATTTTTAGATCATTTTTCTAGGATCTGTTTTCCAGATCAGTTGTTTTTACAATGAAGTATTTTACATACCATACCATTGTCAACATTGTAATCATTGTAATGATCCAAGACAATTCTGCAGAACTTATGTTAAAAATGCTATTCACCTCCAGAGAAAAAATTGATAGCGTTTGAATGCAAATTAAAGTATGCTATTTTTTCACAAATGTATATGTCATCCTTGTGCAAGGGCCATGCTTATCTTCTCTGCATCATTCCAATTTTAATAGATATGCTACTGAAACAAGGATGAAGTATATTACTTTTTTACCTTATTTCTTTCATGTTTGGCTTTTGGGAGGGGATGTCTGTGTTTTCTTTTACAGCATGACTTAATATGGAAATATATTTTACAAGACTGTATATGTATAATCTATATCAAATTGTTTGCTGTTTCAGGAAAAAGATTTGAAGGGAAGAGGGGAAAGGTGAGAAGTGGATTAGAAACTCAGAATTTTTAAAAATTAGTATTAAATTTGTACATGTCATTGCCAAAAATAAAATATTAAAATATAGACTAGAAGGAGAATAGCTAGCTTTTCTGGAGAGATTAAGTCAGAGCAAGTGGTGTTTATTCCAGGAATGAAGGTCTTGTTTAATATCAGAAAAACTATCAGAATAATTGACCATTTCAATGACAAAATTAGCAGAAATCATTTGATTACCTCAATACATGCAGAAAAAGCATGTGACAAAAATACAGCACCCATTCCTGATAAAAGCATTAGAGAGCATAGGAATAATTGGAGCTTTCCTTAAAATGACAAATAGCATCTATCTAAAATCATCAACAAGAATTATATGTAATGGGGAGAAGCTAGGAATATCCCCAATAAGATCAGGAGTAAAATAAGGATGCCTATTATTACCACTATTATTCAATATTGTGCAAGAAATGTTAGCTTTAGCAATGAAAAGAAAAAAATTGAAGGAAATAGAGTAGGCAAAGAGAAAACAAAACTATTACTTTGGGCAAATAATATAGTGGTACATTTAGAGAATCCCAGAGAATCTAAAAAGTACTTGATACAATTAACAACTTTAGTAAAGTTGCAGGACATAAAAACAAACCTACACAAATCAACAGCATTTCTATATATTACCAACAAAGCTCAGCAGCAAGAAATAGAAAGAGAAATCCCAATTAAAATTACTGTAGACAATACAAAATGTTTAAGAGTCTACCTGCCAAGACAAACCCAGAAACTTTATGGACATAATTACAAAACACTTTTCATACAAATAAAGTCAAATCTAAACAACTAGAAAAATATCAACTGCTCATGAGAAGTCTGAGCTAATATAATAAAAATGACAATTCAAGCTAACCTAATATACTTATTCAGTGCCATGTCAATCAAACTGCCAAATAATTATTTTGTTAAGCTAGAAAAAAGTATATATATTTTTTCTTTTCTGAGGCAATTGGAGTTAAGTGACTTGCCCAGGATCACACAGCTAGGAAGTATTGTGCCACCTAGCTGCTCCTAGAAAAATATAATTTAAAAATTCATCTGGAAGAACGAAAGGTCAAGAATATCAAAGGAATTAATGAAAAAAAGTAAAGGATGTTGGCTTAGCTGTCCCAGATCTAAAACTATATTATAAAGCAGCAGTCATCAAAACTATTTAGTACTGGCTAAGAAGTAGTGTTGTGAATCTGGTACACAAGACACAATAGTTAATGCTTATAGTAAGGCATTGTTTGATAAACCCCAGCTTTTGGTATAAGAACTCATTATTTAACAAAAATTGCAGGGAGAATTGGAAAAATAATATGGCAGAAACTAGAAATAGGCTAACATCTCACATTCTATACCAAGTTAAGGTTAAACTGGGTTCATTATTTAGACATAAAGGGTGATATTAAAAAAAATTAGAGGAGCTAGGAATAGTTTATCTTTCAGACCTTTGGAGAAGGAAAAAATGTATAACTAAATAAGAGATAGAGAACCTTATGAAATGCAAAGTAGATATTTTTGATTACAATAAATTAAAAAAGTTTTATATAAACAAAACCAATGCAGCCAAGATTAAGAGGGAAGCAGAAAAATGAGAAACAATTTTTACAATCATTGTTTCTGATAAAGGTCTCATTTCTCAAATACATAGAGAACTGAGTCAAATATTTAAGAATACACGTCTTTCTTCAATTGATAAATGGTCAGAGGATATGAAAAATTTCCAGGTGAAGAAATTAAGGTTATTTATAGTCATATAAAAATGTTCTAAATCAGAGCATTAGATTAGAGAAATGCAAATTAAAACAACTCTGTGGTATCACCTCACACCTCAGATTGGCTAAGATGACAAGAAGAGATAATAATAAATATTGGAAGGGATGTAGGAAAACTGGGACACTAATACATTGTTGGTGGAGTTGTAAAATTATCTAACCATTCTGGAGAGCAATTTGGAACTATGCCCAAAAAGCTATCAAACTGTGCATACCTTTTGATCCAGAAGTAGCTTTATTGGGTCAAAGAGATCATAAAAGAGAGGAAAGAACCCATATGTGCAAAACAGTTTGTAGCAGCTCTTTTTGTGGCAGCAAGGAATTAGAAATCGAGTGGATGTCCATCAATTGGGGAGTGGCAGGATACGTTATGTTATATGGATATAATGAAATATCATTGTTCTATTAAAAAATGATGAACAGACTGATTTTAGAAAAGCCTGGAAAAATTTACATGCCATGATGTTCAGTGAAGTAAGTAGAACCAAGAAAACATTATGCACAGCAACTACAAAATTGTGTGATGATCAATTATGATAAACTTGGCTCTTTTTAGTAATTCAGTGATCCAATGAAATCTTAATAAATTTTGGATGGAAAACACCATCTGCATTTAGGCAGAGACCTATGGAGACTGAATATAGATCAATGTACATATTTTCACTTTTTTTTCTTCTTTTTTTCTTTCTCTTTTCCTCTGATTTTTCTTTTACAACATGACTAATATGGAGATATGTTTAAAATGATTGGACACGTATAATCTATATCAGATTGCTTGCTGTCTTGGGAAGGGAGGAGGTAAGGGGAGAAAGGGAAAAAAATTCAGAACTCAAAAGTCTTACAAAAATGAATGTTGAAAACTATCTTTACATGTGATTGGAAAAATAAAATGCTATTAAGTAAGAGAAAGAGATTGATGAGAGAATGGGAAGATTGGTAATTATATGGAAGAGTTTTAAGATGTGAAGTAGGTGAGAAGAGGGTTGCCTCAATATTCCTCAGTTGAGGATGAAGGAAGTGGTAGTTCTAGTCAACTAGTCAAAGAGAGTGGCTTTGTTCTAGTCAGACTGTTTCTGAAATATTGCATCACATTTTAGGAATGATATTGATAAGCTAGAGAATGTTCAGGGGAAGATAGCAATCTGAGAACAATGACAGTGGAGTGGCAAAAAATCCATACAGAGAACAAAGAAGGCGATCTACCAGGAAAAAAACATATAGTAGGGAATGACCTCTTCCCTTGCTGGTGAACCACCTAGGGCACTACTCTAAGTCTGGGTACTATACAGATCTCTTGGGGAGAATGAACTGGATGAAGAAAGGGATACTATTAATTTTGTATGGACTAAGCATATATCTTTTTCATATCCTTTACTCAGGAAATACAACTTGTAAATTTTGAATCCTTGTAAGCATAAGTATTTGTAAAAAGAGTCATATAATTTTAAAGTTGGAGTAGACTTTAGAGGACATCTAGTTCAACTCATACATGAGTAAAACTTCATGTCAAAACACCATCAATATCCTGAGCACTGAATTTCAAGTCAAAGAATCTAGCTTCAAGTTACTTGTAAGATCTTGGTTAATCATTTAATTTCCCTGGGCCACATACACTATTGAAGCACACATTTAGAAAATATGTAGCATAAAGGATATCTCCAAACTGCTAATTCTAAAGTTCTTCTGCCTTTGTAGAATCTTCATTAAGTTCTTTTTGGTATAATTTTTATGGGCTCTGAAGGTCAGTCAATGTCTTTTTAGAGTTTATAGTCTGTAATTCTCTCTTCAATATCTTTGAGATGCCCCATCCCTACTTGACAGCTTAAAGTAGTCTTTCTTACTTGAAGCCATCAAGGAAAGAGAGTTAAAAAAAATAGATGTCTCCCCTTTTCAATTCACATTCAGTTTTAGTTTAACATTTGAAAAAATTAAGATTAAATCTCAAGTTAATCAAAGTAAAAACAGCCTCACATAACAATCTCTGAAAGTCCAGGAGCTGGTTGTCAATGGACACATTGCTTCCTAATATGTTCACAGATCTGGAAGCTCCATATCAACCATTGAAGTTTATGATTTTTTCCCATCACTTAATCACTGTTGTTTTTCTCTCTAAAACTTTAGTTCAAACGCTCACCTTTCAGTTCTCCAAAATCTCTCCATTTTAATTGGTATTATAGGTTCTGAAATGTCTATTTGGCTCATTTTCATAACTTCTTCCAGCATTTTTGGAACTTGAGAATAGGAGCAGTTAAGGTACTCAGTATAGGTAATCCAGGGCTGATTGTTAGCAGAACCATGAATCATGATTACCCTAACTATAACCTTGTAATGTTCAGGCTAGCTTTCTGGAGGATCTCAGGATCAGCCCTAGTTCTTAGTCTTAGTAGAGAAATGATGAAGGCAGGACAGCCACCAAAAGGCTAGTCAAAGGTGGTATGTCTCATTTCCAGTCCTTCTCAGCCCTTAAATACCTTAATTCAATTACATCATTATAGCATACTGAATATGTGTAAACTAGAGAACCATTACATCATCATACTAAGTACTAAATATATATGTGAACTAGAGAACCATCATCTATCTCATCAATTCCATTGAGGTAACACTTTGTTTCAATAAACTTCTCCAGAGTTCCTGACTGTAGAATCAAAGCTATAAATGGAAGAAAGTGAGAACAAAACATAGAAGACAAAAAAGAAGAATGGAAGGATGAAAACTATATTTAGGAATGCAATTTAACCAACACTTATCAAGCATCTAAAATATGTGTATTTGAAAAAGAAGCTTATACTCAAAAACAGTCATTGTCTTTGGTTATCATGCCTCTTTGTCTAAGAGAGCAATAGAATTTGCTTATTGAGGCAATTTATGGCCATTCCCTCTTTCTCATTGAGGAAAATGTTAGTTAATTTTTTCTAAGAATAGTGGTCTAAGTAATGATTTTATTCCTTTTCTAATTTTTAAAAGTTTCTTAAATAGGTCAGATTGAAGACTATAATCATACACTGTATTTTCTTTTCATCTGTCTTTTAATTCAATATTTACTCTTCTAACCAGTAGATGATTTGACTGCACCCAGAGAATGGACCGTGAAATAATTACTCTATCTATAACCTTTTTCTTCCTGTCCATTAATGTAAAATCAATTTCATTTTTATGATATCCTCCATTGCTCATTATATCTAGCACCACCAATCTCTCTTCACAAACTATTCATAATGGATGGGCACAAAGCAATGCAGTCCATAAGCTTTTGGCCTCTCTCATTTCTTATGATTCATAATGATACATACATTTCTTATGATACATATTTTCCAACATATTTTTCCAGTCCTTCATACTTTTTTGGGTAATAGGCACCTTTGATAGTCTGGAAAATCTTTCTCAAAATCAAGTGTTTAAATGCATAAAATACAATACATAGGATTATAAGGAAAACTGATTATATTGAATTGCAGTTTCCAAAATATTTTGTTTGAGAACCCTGATCAAGAGGCTTCTGATTTTTTATTTATTGTGAAAATGTCTATTTTTTGAGTTCAACTTCTCCTGTAATAGGTAAATTCATTATTCTTTAGAAAGAACTGAACATTGTAAGTACCATATTAATGTTTGCAAATAGTCTAAGAACTGTGGTTCTTTACACCCCATTGCTCCCTTTCCTAACTATGGTCTCTGTGGAAAGATTAGAGTGCCAAAGAGGACTCTGGGTTATTTTGCTATGGACAAAATTTAGCCTATCACAAATGGTCATTTTTCTGGAGAGAAGCCTCTACTTTCTTATATAGACTAATTCTTGAACAGCAAACAGAGTCTGACATCAGGCTTATACTTGAATATTAATAGAACTTGAATTCTACTGGCCTAACTTTTCAGTCCCTAGCTACTCCATGATAAGGAAGTAGAATAGGACTTTAAGGACAGAAAATACCACATGTAAACCTTAAATATCACTAAACTGAATTTTGGAAAGAGAGTGCTATAACCTAAATCTCAGTACACATAATTTCTTTTTTTTTTTTAATTAATTTTTTTTTTTATTCATTTTTCCAAATTATCCTCTCCCTCCCTCCACTCCCTCCCCCCTATGGCAGGTAATCCCATACATTTTACATGTGTTACAATATAACCTAGATACAATATATGTGTGTAAATACCATTTTCTTGTTGCACATTAATTATTAGCTTCCGAAGGTATAAGTAACCTGGGTAGATAGACAGTAGTGCTAACAATTTACATTCGCTTCCCAGTGTTCCTTCTCTGGGTATAGTTATTTCTGTCCATCATTGATCAACTGGAAGTGAGTTGGATCTTCTTTATGTTGAAGATTTCCACTTCCATCAGAATACATCCTCATACAGTATTGTTGTTGAAGAGTACACATAATTTCTTATTAGTCTCTCTGTTCCTAGGGAATGGATTTGTATATACTGTCATCATACTTGGCAAAGAAGGAAGGGATCAAATGATAAGTGCATAATTCTATCTGGTTATTCTCCCAAAAAAAATGCAATGAAGATTAACAACTTACATGCTTTAAATAATACCTTTGCTAGTAATATATATATGTATGTATATATATGAAATGTGACCTTATGGTTCAGTTCCTGTAACTACTTATTTAGACAAAATTCTTGATCACCTCAACAAGTATGTTGTTAAATCAATTTGAAAATTACTAAATTGAATGGCAAGGGTATAAAAGTCTTTAAAAATGTTATTATTAGGAGCTAACTTTCTAGCTCTAATTAGAGTTTTGTCATGAAATTTTCTGGTAGAGTTATCCAGAGTTAAACAATTTGATTCTCTTCTTATATCTCTGTGTCTTTTTTTTGTAAAAACAAGACAAGACAAAAGACAAGAGACATGTAAGAAAAGAATCTCCAATCTTTCTTGCTCTTAGCCCAGAGTTATAACAGCAAACTATGGAATAAGCTAGATGTTATAGAAAGTTTCTCTCTTTGAGTTTGCTTAACAGCCCAAAACAGGTTCAGAGATAATCTCATCATATAAATTGTGATAATAACTTTATATTTTGATTTCAAAATTAAAATCATTCAATTAAGGTTGAGCCTATATCTTTAATAATGCAACATTTTTCATTATAATTTCTAGTTAAACCTACTGTAAAGGAAATTCATTTTCATAGTGCTCCATCTTTATAGAGTTTTGCATGTGAAACTAAAGTGCAGATTGGTTGTTCAGGTTGTTTTTACTAAAAATTATAGTATAAAATATCATCAGAACTATTTTGGTTGATGTACATGCAGATACAGCCAAGGACTAGTCAAACTGAGTACGATATTTTTCAAAGGCTAATAATTAATTTCCACTCATTATCGTTTAATGAAGTATCTTTATAATAAGGGAAAGAGATTAAAATCCATTTTTAGGCTAAATTATATCAATTAGCCCTTTTTTGTGTATATTTGTTGTGAATGAGAGGAAAGGAGATACTATATTTGACTGGTCAAAAAATAGCACTAATTCTTTAAGGCTTTTCTGCTGATATTTGTATGCGTAACAGTAACAGGCTAGATAGATGAACAACAATGACCATGCCTCTTTAATTTATCTTTTCTTCTGTCTCAAATTTATTTTCATGTTAAGCCTGAAAGAGGATCATGGTAGTAGCTAAGAAGTATTTAACTCCAAGTTAGATAAGAATCTTTAACAGAAGACTTTAGTCTCTCCCTCAAAAAAAGAGGATAGAAAAGATCTAATCTTGGGTGAGGTCACTCTTCCTGGCTTTGGTTAGTTTGCTATGGTAGTTATAACTAAAAAGCTGGTAGGTTGTCCTTATCAGGGAGAGAGTCTAGTTGTTATAGCCTAATTGACTAAAGTTGATATATTTGGGTGGCCCTGAAGAGATGAGCTCAGAGCTTATTAAAAAGGACTAATTTTCTGCAGAACTTATGTGTCTATGTGCAGCTACCAGAACAGCATTTAATAGAGATTAAGAAAGCATCAGAGCAATGCACCAGCCAAGAGTATTTGAAAAGCAAACACCACAAACTAATGGAACAGGGTGCCAAGCAAATTCCAAAACCAGAGAGAAGGAGGCCCAAGGAGAACAGTGTGATGATATCACCAGAAGACACAGATGGCTTTGATGGTCCTGTAGCATCAAAGGTATGAATTGCCACTCTACATGTATTTCTTTCTTTCACCCTAATTCCTCATACTTTTCCTTCTGATGATTTGTATATTTGTAGGGATTTACAGGGAGTGCATGCTTTATGGCAATGTTTTTTGCCACACTATTTCATTAAATGACTTTGCTTTGAACTAATTGCATACTCTGCCTGACTAAAGAAAAAAGTAAACACATAATTGGGGGGTTTGTGAGCTATCATTTTGAGTGTCTGTGGATCCACTGAATATCTTGAATCTCTAGCTATTCTTGGAGCCCCATATTTGAGAGTAGGATGCATAAAACACTACATTTGGGGTTGGCCATACTGAATGATGTAGTGAATAAAGCAATAGATTGGGAATCAAGAAAACCTGAGTTTGAATTCTTCAACACTAGCCATGCAACGATGGAGTGGAAGGTTGGATCTGACTTATTCCTTGGTGGTTTAGTTTTGATATTGGAATGAAGGAAGGCATCTATAGGTCATCCAGCCAAACAAAGGAAAGTTTAATTAGCCATAGCATAGAAAAAAAGTGATCAAGTATATTAGTAGTTATCTTGGACAAGACATGGTCCCCCTCACTTCCACATAGAAATAGAGCTTATCAGCAGAGTTGCACATGAATCTAAGGATAAAAGTTAAATAACTTGCTCAAGATCATATAGTTAGTGTCTAAAGCAGGATTTAAATTGAGTTCTTTCTCTTTATAAATCTATCAGCTATACTATGTAACTGCTACCTAAATCTAAGTAGATGTCATTGTCAATAACAAAATATAAATTCACTTAAAAGCAATATTGAATTCTGTGATTATATATTTTCCCAATTAAAATACAGTAGTAGTTCAACTACTGTCATGTGAAAATCTGTGAAATTTTGTTAAAGAGTGATCCTTATAATTAAAAGAATTAGATGCCACAATTATTATACTTGTATTTTCAATGGAGTGAGGGCATTCTTAAGAGAGAAAACTCCCTCTATTAGGGCAGATCAACAACTTTTCTGAAATTTTATCTTAGAGAATTGCCTAGGTCATTGAGAGGTTAAATGTCTTCCTAGGGTTCATAGGTGACATAAACCTAGGTTACTTTGAGTCCAAAGCCAGATCTACATTCACAGTGCAATACTGCCTCTCATGACAATCATCTCCCTTGCCACAGCCTCCTACTTTTGTTGAGACCATAAATTAGTTTGAATTTTTAATCGTATTTTTCCTTAGCAGAAGGTACTTTTCAGTAATGTGTATTATATTTTGAAAGTAAAACTACACCATAAATGTAAAATAATACTCTTTGTATAATCATACTTAATATATAGCTAGTACAAACAACTCTCCAACACAAGACATATAAATATAAAGTTTATTCAGCATAGTATTTAGAAAAATAAGTTCACATCATTTCAGAATACAAATAAAACACTTAATTGTCCAGGCATAAACCCTTATTACAGTACAACATACATACTTTAGATCTCTTTGGTTGGGTAATTGAGCACAGAAATGTTCTGTGACATGCTCTGTGTGCCATCACCTAACAGTGCAGTAAAAACTTATTGTTATCCCATACCATAATATACATTCTGTATAGATTCGTTCTTTGTTGTAAGGCACAATAAAATCATAGTGAGTACAGAACTAACTGGTTACTTCTAAACATACAGTACATGCAACAAAAGAATTCATTTCCTTTGAGTCAGAACCCTGAAAGCCAAAAAGAACCACATGCTATATAATTTTGAGTGAAGAATCATATGGTGGTAACATTAAATTATATGAAATGTACCAGTTAGACAAAAAACAATTCTTAGGCTCTATCATTTAATAGTCTTGGGAAGACTCTGGGATATCTTCACTGGAAAAATGTAATATTTTCCCTGCAATTTTCCTGAATTAGAGATATTTTCATGAGATGAATTTTATCAAAAATATTATTAAGAATGAAGAACTTATGGCTATTGTACTAATATACACTTGTCTAGCATGTAGCAGGGCACGCTGCAACATGTGCCCAGTAATCCAACTATTAACATGCAAGATACAAGGGCATATACAAGAAAATTTAAGGCCAGTGTGCAATTTCCTACTGATATTATCTATGGCTATAACATTTACCTGCCTTTCACAATTCAAGGAAAGGCTCTGACACGTGCGTAATTTCAAAGAGCCTTTTCATCCCTATAAATGCACAGGAGAAGTGAAAAGGAAAAACATGGGCGTCTTTGCTTGAATGAGGAAGAAACACATCTTCTCTTTAAACAACAGACTGCCCTGTACCATACAGAACTAAGAATCAAATGTCAACTTTTGACTGACATAGTGCATAGATAGGCTCATACCAGAAACCCCATAACCAGCAGGGGGATTATGAAGAGGAATTTATATATCCCTGTTTTGATTCCCCTCAGGGATCATCACAGGGATATTTGCAGCATCTTCAAGCACTTCTTTGTGAGAGGGGAAGTTCTGCTATATGAACTCCAAAGGCCAGAATCTTAGTATTGCAAATAATAACTTTACAATTTTGTGTGAGGAGTGCATGGGATTAGTATTATATTATTTTATCACATATATATGCACTACACCACATAAACTGACCCTTATCTTACTGAAAGACTAGAAAAGAACACTATGTTCTTTATAATGTGCAATGACTCTTACTTAATATAGTGTGTATATACCTGGAGCAATCAAAAGGTTATATAATTAGATCATGTTTGGAATATAAATGGGTTTCCTAGATAAGATTTAAATTTTGTGCTATCTTTTCTTAGGGGAGAAAGGAGAATGAACTTTCCAAAGATGTGTTTTTTATATGTATGTGTGTGTGTGTGTGTGTGTGTGTGTGTGTGTGTGTGTACACTTTGGAAGACAAAGATGTATATGTATGCACACACTCACATACGATTTCCTAGTTGGTGCTTTAAACACATCCCCATCTCCTTTATAGGATGGGTAGCCCTTTAAAATACATAACAAACTCTTGAGATCTGCAGCAACTATATGGAAAATACCATTTTCTTGTAAACTATACTATAGAACCATAAAATTAAGCTCAGTAACATGATCAATACACACCCAAAGGAAAAAACAAACAAACATTATAAGTAGTGGCAGAAAAGAATAGAACTCTAAAACACCTGACTTAAAAAAAAAATTAAACCCTAAAGCTTAACAAAAACACTGTCCATTTAGAATTCTAGGAATATTCACTATTTTTTCATTCAAAAAGGACAGGACATCTTTTGATCAAAATGATGACTCAAAGAATTTCTTGTACAGCTCTTGATCTTTGTATATCATTCACATTTAGCCAAACCACAAAATTTAGGTCCTACACAAACCTTTGCCTAGCATACATGGTAATCAGTGATGATAGTAGCATCTGCGCATAAGGATTAAGGAGCCAAAATGTGCCCTTCATTTTGATCTTATAAATAAATGTGGTACCTTTACCTATGACAGTTTCAGTAAAGTATACTTATTTCTTGTGATTTTTAGATACTGTAGAAGAATTTCATAATGCTGGTCACCATATATGTGTACCTTTCTTCTACTGTCATGTGTTCAGAGTCATTGATAACTAAAGCCAGAACTCACAGCATTATTTACAGATTCCTTGAACTTAAAAAAAAAATTACCTCTAAAGAAATGAAAAGATAGTGCAAACAATAGTCATGATATCATGATGTTCAATAGCTCATGGAAAAATTATTTTCCAAAACACTTAGAACTGATTAGAAGTTTCAACAGGGAAAGGTCTTGTTCTACCAGATTTACTTGTTCCATTTTCTCTATAATTAGGCTTTGATAGCAGATATGGATAGTTTATGTGGATTGAAATGACATGGAAGTTTTTATAGAACTGTTACACTATAATGAAAAGTATTAACAGTAAATCACCTATTTGAATCATCATTACTAATAGAAATAGAACTATTAAAAATTTAGTGTATGTTTTCAGATTAAACCAATTCTACAGTAAAATTAACCCTGGGTGGAGCATCAAAGAACAGTCAATGTTTTTCCTCACATGTCTGTACCTTAGTAAGAATAATAAAAGGCCACTAGGTAAAAAAGGCACCTGGAATTCTGTAGAAAATATGTAGGTATTTAAAGCAATTGGAAAAATACTAAATAAAGAACCGCATAGGGATATGAACAAATGTACCCAAGTTTGAATATTGCAGAGAGTTTTCTTGCTTTAATATTATTAACATTGACCTTACTGGGCTACTGATAAAAATTATTACTTTTAAAATCCTACAAAAAGTAAAATTTTGTTGGAAACAATTATGTCTACTTCCTGTTCAAACAATAAAAATAAATTAAACAGCCAGAAAACTTGTTTTCTTTTCATTTCATTGTGCCTCAAGTAAAAGGAAAACATATCCTATAAATAAGATTCATTGTACTAATTCAAAATATTCTAATAGTAATTGATATATTTACATTCATGCTGAATTCTATTTCAGAGTTGTTTTTATTAGAATGTCAAATTATCTGAGCTTCATTAAACTACCAGCTATCTTCATCTGTCAGTCAGCAAAGACAATTTAGTACTTTCTAGCTGGGAAAATGCTGACAAATAGAATCATTCAGGGTTTATTCAGGTTCTTAACATCAAAACTATCAAGAATAGTTTGGAGGTATCATCTATGCTTTTTAAAATGTATCAATGCCCATGGAGTAAGAGTAAACAAAAAGAATTGCATTGTTTCTATCTTTTATAGCTACATTTCATTTTCTAGAAATATGTACATATTTTTACTTTTGAAACATAAGTTTTTATGTGGAAGTTTCATTTCAGCCTTTAGGGTTACATTAAGTAAACCAAACCATGACACCTTCACTTTGATAATTTCCCTTATGTTCTCTTCTTTAGTTAAAAGAGAACATTAACACGTGAACAAAAAAAGGATATAGTTTCACTTCCATGGATTTAATTGTGGTCTTCATGCAAACTCAATTCAAAGTCTTTGAAACATATCTCCCTGCCAAACTGTGCAGTATTTTCCTTAAGTAGGGAAAATGCTTAATGTCTTCAGGGCCTCTGGACAAGATTTGAACATGGATGCCAAAAACAAAGGGGAAAAAAATTATAAATCTTGCATATCTTGATCCAACTGAACAGTTTGGAGCTTGGCAAGCTCTTTTTTGTCTGTTTCCAGTTCTTCACAGACTGTTTCAACAATGCCATCCAGGACATATTTGGATTTGGAATCCAGCATCATTAAGTTGCTTGTTGCTTTGTCCTCAGGACTTGGTATGAAATCTTCCTTTATGTTAGATACAGATTGCAGAACCAACCGGTGCTCTCTGACAAAATCCTCATGTACTGCTGGGGAAGAATGACCCACACGGTCTCCAGCTGCTGGAACTATTTCCCCAAGGGCAGGTTGGGTCATTGGAATTGACATTAGGTCTGGACCAGTAATAAGGGAACAGTTCTGAAGAGTTGCATAGTTAGTGTTGCTGACAGATATCACAGTAGATGTGCTTGTTACAGGTGTAGACAAGGGCTGGCTCTCAGTAATATCAGCATTTAGCTCTGTTGCATTTAATAGAGCAGGGGGAGCGAGGGAAAAATTGTGAGTTGGAGTTACATTAACTAATGATGAGGCCATAGGATGAAGGCCACTGCTTGAGATATTTTCAGAAGACATGTTTACATTGACTTGTGGGTTTTGATTGACAGGCATTAATTGAGAAAATACAAGGCTCCTTTCCAAGCCCTCTTGTTTAACAGATCCTACTGTTTGACTTGAATTTGGAACTGTGTAGACAACTGTACTAGGTGAAAGAGAGCTGAAGAAAACCTTTCCTTGCTGTGCCGTGGTGGAGTCACTTGTAAATGTCCCCCCATCAGAAGTGCTTGAATTTACTGAAATGTTACCTAAAAAGAATAAAATAGAGTAGATTGGAAATTATATGGGCTGATGAAAGTTACTTCAGTATTTATCTATTTATGTACATGTTATTTTTCTCAGAGTTAAGCCAATGATTAATATTATCTGTAAGAGCTTAGCCAGTGTAAAACAAAATAATTCCATTAATTTAATTCTAAATTTTAGGTCTTTCTGGTTTACTACTAAAAGCTTGATAATAGCTAGGATTTACATATAGAGTGCTTTAAGATTTGCAAAGTGCTGTACATGTTGTCTTATATTTGATTCTCATAAGAACCCCGTGAGATAGGCATTATTATTATGCTTATTTTACAGATGAGGAACCTGAAATTGAGAGAAGATAAAAGCTAATAAATGTCTGAAGTTGGATTCAAACTCATCTTCCTCATTCCAAGCCCAACATTCTGTCCACTGCAAAGCCTACCTACCTTGTCCTTAATTAATTGATGTGCATTATTGGCTATACCAACAAAAAACACAAATACAAAATACCTTTGTTGGGAACAAGTCAATAACTAACTAAAAGCATAAATGGACATGCAGAAAATACTGCATGAAGGAACTTGCCCTGGGGCTTTAAGTTAACCATATGAACCTGTGGAGACAAGTTTCAAACTTTCACCTAACTAACCATAAAATAAATAATGTCAAGGCAATTAGACATTCAAAGTTTTTTTCTTTTGTTCTAACAGAACTGAACTTTAAACATGCTTCTAAGTCTGATGTAGTGATAGACAGAATTAATGAGGATATTGAAATATGCCTCTTCAAACACATTTCGATAGAAACCAGAGTTCATTCTTTAAAACTGACCTTTTAAGGCTATCATTAACATTTTACAGAAACTAATTCCATAGGAAAAATGATAAAGAATTAAATGAATTATCCAATTCATTCAAAGCTATCAAATTTTTTTTGTGAAAATATGCATGTAATATTCTATTTTACTTCAGGAAAACTTCCTTTTGACATTTTAAGACCAATTCTACATAGTCAATGGAAATAGAAAGTTGAAGAGATATTTCTACTAGATAATAGAGGCAGTTTGGCTAGTCAGCCAGTACAAATCTTTCAAGTGCTTCATGAAAACCTGTTTTCTTTTTTTAGACTGTTTATATAGGAAAAATAAAGCAAAGATTACAAATTTAAGGATTTCACTAAAATATTCTATTAATGAGAGGGGAAAAGGGTCTTGACAAATTGACTATACATTTAGAGCTAGAAGGCTCGTTAAAAATTGTTTGATTCCAACCCTTCATTGTATAGTATCCAAGAAGATGACTGTTTTGTTCAAGTATACATGGCTAGAGGCAGAATTCAAATCCAGGTCTTCCAGATTCTAAGTCCAGTGTATCCCTTATACCAAATTGCCTTTCCATTCTGCTCTGAAATCTTTCAAAGTGACTGTCTAAACCAGAGGTTCTTACTCTGGGGTGAACAAACTTAAAAAAAAAAAAAGTTTTCAAAAAAATTGTATTTACCTTACCTGTGTGACCCTGGGCAAGTTACTTAAAACCAATTGCCTTGCAAAAACAAACAAACAAATAAACAAACCTATATTTGCAACATAATTGATTTTCTTTCTAATATTATATATTTTATGCATTAAAAATTATTCTGAAAATGGATGCATGGATTTTGTCATACTACCAAAGGGGTCCATTACATAAAAAAGGTTAAGAAACCCTTAGTCTATAAAAATTAAAAAAAAAAAAAAAAAAACCTGGTCAGCATATCATAGTTCCAATGTTTCCTAAACACATAGTTGTAATCACTTAACATTTTTGAGTCTCAGTTTCCTCAACTGGAAAACAGTTATACTTACACTACCAACTTCAAAGGAAGGTTTTTGGAAAGTTACTTTGTAAATGTTAAATTATCTGGGTTGCTAGTATTCAATTTAGTTCATGGAGAAAGTTCCAATTTTAAGTAGAATTCATAAAAGAATGTTTTTTGCTTGACTAATAAGAATTATTGTTATGAAGTTACCTTCCTAGGCTAATAATTGAACTATGATAGGAAACTTCAGATATCCTCAGAAAAATTTGTCAGTCTCCTAACTACATTGGAATTTCTTCAAAGTCAACATTTTGGAAAGCATTCTGTAAAGAAAATTATGTTTTCTGATATTTGAAATTTCAGGAAAATGTATACAATTAGTAAGGTATGTTTTTGTCTTAGATTAAAATATACAAGAAAATGTATTTTCTTCTACTATGTCTATTTAGACACATTTATAATTTCTAAACAATAAAGTCATAATTATGTTTCTGAAATAAAATATATTGAAGACATACTCAGATTATTCTTATTTGTTATCTTTTTATATGCTCTCCGCTCCAATTTCCCTACCAAATGGCTGTGTCAGTCAAGCAACTAAAAAGATTTGCCTGAAGATTAAATATACTTTAAAATTTTCAACCTGAGCTTCTAGGATGTGGTTAAATTTTATATACATACATACATATATTTGCTGAAGCATATGTTTTATTTGAAATTTGCTTGCTAGCACATGTAACTTCCTTTCTTTTTTTAATCTCCTTTTTATTTGCTGTATCTTCCCCTTTTTCCCCATTAGAATGTAAGCTCTTTTATATCAAGGACTGACATACTTGCCTTTATCTGTAGCCTCAGAACATTTAATTAGTGATTTATCAAAATTTCTAGCAATTTAGGAAGTGCTTTTAAATAATTTTTTAAATCTTTTTAATAGCTACTTAAAAGTAAACAGTCAAATTTTTGAGTATGTTCTAGAAATGCTAATATTAATTAATAGAAAAATACAAAGATGATCCGGGGATCTCTTTTCAGATCCAATAGCTACTGAATAAAGAAATTGCATTATAAATCTAAAGAGAATTGTTGTCACAACTAAATGGATAAATAAAACTTTATAAGGATTATGTTTCAAGGATTCAAGGATTATGTTTTTTGATAAGAAGTAAATAAATATTTTATAATAAAACAAAAGACTAGATAGAAAATATATTAACAACTTGATGACAAGAAATGATATGGTTAAATACATATTTTTCTCACATATAAGATCTGTGAATTATTTTTTTTTCCAACACAAAGAAGGACTAGGTATAAAAAGATAATTTTAGTCAGCAGCTTTTATCTTAGCTATCATAGCTCGAAGTTCTATGTTAGATAGTTAAGGACTAAAAACATGCAGAATTGTGAATTGCTATACTGTTTCAAGAGGAACACTTAATTCCTGAACCCATCTGGTTAAACTTATGCCTTCAACCTACCCCAATAGTCCCAATACTGACAACCCTGTCATTTGATCTTAGCTATTATAAATGAAAATGCTATTCTTATTCCCATTAAATGTCTCATTTTAAAAGAAATTAAGCTATTAGCCCCTAATAATTTTCTGTGGCATCAAGTTTCCCAGGTTACACATCAAAAGTATTTCTCCATTTCAAATTTTCTTCCCAACTCACCCCACCCCTTATACCTATTCACTTTTTGCTTCAAATATGGTATCTTGAGATTTTACCTATTGGCCCTTAGTGAATTTTCCTGAAGAGAGAAAACTGATTTGTAAAAGGTGGGTGTGGGAGGAAGAGATAGTAATGAGAAAAAAAATGCATATTTAGTCATGTAAAAAACTAACACTGATTTTCACCTCATTTTTCATAGTTTTTCTATTGTTTTAGCTCTTTCAATAACTTGTAAAACCAAAATAATGATGAATATGTTGTGAGATAAAATGGGAATACATATACAAAACAAAATTTATTTCTGAATTATTTTTCTATCACAAGCTAGGAAAGTTTAATGCTATATAACACAATACTTCATTTTATGTATTCCTGAAATTCAATGTATACATTCTAGATTTGTAAGTCAAATCACAGAATTAAAAGATTTAGATTTAGAAGGATTATTAGGAGTCACCTAAGCTAAATCTTCCATTTTTCAGATGAGGTGACTGAGCTCTAAAGAAATAAAGTAGTTTATCCAAGGTCACACATACAGTATGTGGCAAAACCAGGAATTAAACCCAAGGCCTTTTCAGAGCTCCACATTAGCATTACCCCTCATTATTTAACTATTTCTCTAACATTATTTAAATGCCTCAGGAAAATGAGATTTCAAATGAAATTCTATTGTAAATACTTTTAAATGAACAACCACTCCCTAATTGATATTTTTTTGTGTGTGCTATAGTCCAAAGAGCAGTACTTTCAGATGAATCAGAAGACTTCAATTTGAGTCTAGATTTTGGCAATTACTGGCTATGTAATCCTGGGCAAGTCACTCTACTTCTATTTTCATACATTGGGTTTGCCTGAAATGACATAAAACTTCTATCCTAGGATTAATAGTGTTCAACTTTTGAAATTAAAGTTTTCACCATCTCCATTGTATAGATACATAAACTCAAAAAGAAGGACTAAGAAACTTGCTCAAAGTCATTGAGAGAGCTAGCCCTTAGTTCTCATGAAGTCCAGTTCAAGCCCCCTCTAGTGTAATAGATTGTTCTGCTTTTGATCAAATCTCTTTTTACCTATAGAAATAATGGAAATAAGCAATCATCTGAGAGACTTCCCCCTATCTGATGAGTAAGTCTAAGGGCATATAAACAGACGTTCAATCACACATTCTTTTGCTTTTCCTTTAGTTTTGTTATACTTAATTATAGGAAGAACATGGTTCATAGAGAATCAAAACACTCATCACTGTGCCTGATTTTAGCTTGCTCTTACAAAATGTTTTTGATCAAACACTTGATGCTTAGGTAAAATACATGTTTACACTAAATCTTCGGCTTATTCTTTGTTCTAAGCTCTAACATTGATTTTTAATTTTAAAAAGTTAAGCAATGGGTTATTTTTCAAGCACCAATATTTTATATTTTTATAATTGTAGAGCTGGCAAGCCTTGTTGTGAACTATATTTTTCTATTCAGGTCCTAAAAAAAAATACAGCTCATCCCCATGATCCTAGGGAGTTAAGCATGTTGAGTGTTGCTAACAGGTGTTATAATGAGGGTGAGCAGCAAGAACAAGGATATTCTGCAGCTGTAGCAGACACCAGGCCACATGGGCTACAACACCCCTTCATAGGTTTCACAAAAGACAGCAGCTGACACACATACTCACTTTTGCCCAAGGCATTACATAGCAAATGAAGCCTTTACCTTGTGAAGCTGCCACTGAGACAGAAGGCAGCTGCAGAGGAGAGAATCCAATGCTTCCATTAAGTAACTGGCCATTTGTTCCTGAATTGGGGATCTGTACAATGCCATACTGGTTTATTTGTACTGGTGTTGTAAAAGTCACCACAGAACCTCCATCTTGAGAAGCCACTGTTTGTATGCCTTCCCTTTTAACTTCAGTGCTAGGTATTAAACCAGGAAATGAAGCAGGGATACTGGGGCTGTAAGATGTTGTTGCTGCAGAATTTGTTGTGGAACTCTGAAGAACTTTGAAGTCTTTTACATCCTCTGAAGGAGATCCCAAGATGTCAGTCATAGATGCACTATTGTTCACAATGCTTGATGACGTTTTTGATGGGTTTAAAGTCACAGACTGTGCATTTCCTACATTTAGTCCATTAAGAATTACACTGTTAGGTCCCTGAATAAAGGAATTGCCATTAAGGAAGACAGGTGAAGTACTTGCAGGTACTAAACCTCCATTCAGTAAAACTCCAGGGGAACTTAATGATATTTTAGTGTTTCCGATTTGTTGCATATACACTGGTTCCATGTGGCTAGAAAGGCTCAAGTTGGTAACTCCATCAGAAGAACTAGAGAGTGAATGAGGAGATAAATCTTCATGTCCCTTGCTGGACTCATCTTCAGTGCTTGGATTACCATCTGATTCACTGGATAGGAGAGAAGAAATCAAGACACATTAGAGGTCAAGGAGATGACATTTTAAATACTTGCAATCTGTTTGGAAAATCAGATCCTAAAATAAAGAATGGGAAGAAAGCATGGTGTCTGTTGGTCTGATTTAGATTGGGAAGTTTCTGAGAAGAGATCTTAAGTATGAGTAAAGGGGTTGGGGGAGGGGAATCTCAAATCCTAAATCATCTTTTGATAAACTCAGAAAAATGGTCTGGGGAATGCAGTGTCAGCCAATATGAATAAAATATATAGTGGGAATAATAGGAAGTTAAAGCTGGAAGGACCTCAGAAACCACATAGCTTATCTCTTAGATACAGAGGTGAAAACTGAGGTCCCAAACAGAGAAATTAAAGGTCCGTAGTCATATATCTAGTGGCAGAGTATATATTTTTTCTACCATTACAATTCTGACTCCTACTAATAAATAAGTTTCTAGTTATACTTAAAAAGTATAACTAGAAACTTATTTATTGGAATTTTGGGTTGAGAAACTCCTTTAAACAAATTTGATCAGTACTATTTTAGAGACAATGCAAGAGCCAAAGCACTAAGATATAGGCTTCCAGTAGCCCCAGAGAAAAGAAAATGTAGCACCTTGAGGTGGTTTAATTTTTTTAAACCTATTAGAGACCTGGACAGATAATGGGAAGTGATAACTCTACAACCACTTTCTGTAAATGTTTACATCAATTGACCCTCCCGAATCATCAGCTTTTATGGACCCAACTCTCCCCTATCCAATTCTAAAGAAATTGCTGGACTTCTGGAGAAGGTGCCTTCATCACTAAAAGAACTACTTGGCAAGCATTTGTGTTTGAACTTAGGAAAAAAAATAGAAATGGGTCAGGTGAAATGAGTGGGAAAGGGGATAAGCTAAAAACAACATGTAACAAGAAGAAACCAAATACTTCCCCCTCCCTTATTGTGGTTTCCAGGCCAGGCACCCTCAGGCCTCTTCCCGAGTTCTTCCAGATTCCATCTGTTCCTGAGAATACCTCCTTTTCTTTTTTCATCTACCAGGTTTAGAAAAAGGATTCAGGATGTAAATGTGGTGGTGTTTCCCTACTTGGCCTAACACTGGAATGGAAGCAGGAGAGAGGCTGATTGGAGAGCTGAAGAAGGTGGTTTGTTTTTGGCCTGGTTGGCCCAGGGATGGTTCCTAGCAGGGTCTGTTTCACTTTAGTGCTGAAGGAGGGGATTACTTTGGCTTTGGGCTGTGCGGCGGGGAGAGCTGTGAGCATTTTGATTTATGAGCTGAGATTGAGCCTCAATCGCTGTCTGAGAGAGTGACTCATTGGGGGAGGGTAGGGAAGGGGGCAGATCCGGAGAGGGGCAACCTGGAGGAGGGGGCAGTGAGGGAGAAAGCACAGATGGTAGGAAAAGAAGAGGATTGGAGCTTGTGTGCGGTGATGGAGGTGTGAAAACAGCCCGGGAGGGGGAGGGGAGGTAGGATCCTGTATTGGGTGTGCCAGGACACCCCTTACTTTCTACCCTGGGGCCCCACTTATTTTTTTCTTTGTTAGAGGAGTAGGGCGGGGATCCCTAACCCTAGGCTAATAAAAGCAGAGTTTTTGATTGGGGAGTAATTAATTCTCTTATCAGCAACTTTTTTTCTTACTTTATTTTCAGACTCACTTTCTCTCTCTTTTGGTGTGTTTTGTTTTGGTTACACTCCGTCTTCAGTATTGGATTCTCCTCGCTGCTCTAGGGGCCCTCGGCTGGCTCTGCACAACCGCCTCACCGCCCTCCTTCTTTCCTCTTCCCTCCCTCCCTCCCTCCCTGGGAGAGGAATGCCTGGAGGCCCGATTTGCCCAAGGAAGGAGGGAAGAGGGGAAAGGGGGAGGGGCAGTAGGAGGAGAGCAGGCTCTGGAATGTGCCTTGTGCGACGAGTGGTCACCTCCACCTGGCCGGCTCCAGTTCTTAGAGAACTTAAAACCCTTTAGCTTCGGCTCACCTTAGCTCTTTGATTCGCTCTTTGATCGATATATTGTAGATATTTTGATAGTTTCTCCTGGAGGGTTGGGGTCACTATCTCTTTCAACCATTTCTGTGCCACAAACTCAGGTAAGCACCATCCCAGTGATACACATAACCACAGGAAGTATATTCAGACGCAAAAACAAAAGCTCTGGGAAACCTGATCCTTTCTGACTGAGGAAAGGCTGAAAGAAACAAAAGCTCCAAACCGGCAAGAGATCGCTGTGCACCCACTTCCTTCCCCACTGCCCGCCATAAGCTCTCTAGCCATGGAGCCACAGGAGAATCGAGTTAAGAAAGCACTTTTTTTTTTTTCATTCCCGGCTTCCCGGGACTGCGTTGAAACCCGACCCGAAGGAGCTCAGAATCAGGTTTCAAAACAAGGTAGACGCGAGCCGCACTAACACCCCCACGTTGCTGCTGCTGCTACTGCTGAAAAGAACAGCGGGCAAAGTGAATGATTAACTCTGTCAAATAAACCTCAAGTCTTAACACTTCCCCCCCACCCACCCTCCCCCATCCTCCCACTCAACAACCTCCCTCCCATCACCTACCAGGACCCAAAGTACAGGCCCCTCTGCCCCCAATTTCTCTACAGCATTTTCCAAGCCCAAGACTGAGAAGCTGCAGAACCCCAGGTAGGGGTGTGTGGTGTGGTGTGATGTGTGTGTGCTCAAGCTGGAGAAAGCAGAACTAAAAGGCTAGGGTGGGGTGCGGTGGGCATGTTTGTGTGTCAGCAGCCCATCATGCCTATGTCTAAACAGGGAGAAAAGCCCAAAGTCAGCGAGCCCCAGAGCAAGGAGGAAGGAGGAAGCTGGAAGCCGAGCGCACTCTTCGCTTGCCAGCAAACTCCTTCGCTTCACCCCGCCAGACCTGGGGACAGTGGCAACTTCAAAAGGCTGAGGGGATCGGGGTGGGCAGAACTGCTTGGTCAAAGGTGGGGGGTGGGGACTGATACCCGGGCTAGAAGAAACTTCTAGGGGAAGGAGGGGGGAGGGTAAAGAGGTCTGTTCCCTCCTCCTCCCTTCCCCCCCCCCACCCCAGCCTACCTCCACTCCTTAGTCCTCCAGTGCAGCGTCCGGGAAGAGAAGGAGGGGGGAGGAGGGAAGGGAGAGGTGGGCAGCAGCAGGACAAGGCTAGTGGGGAAGGTAAGCGCCATATTTGCAAGCGTTTGGAGGAAAAGCAGGCTGGGGGTTAGAGGAGGGCGAACGAGAGGAAGGAGAAACAGAGACAGACAGAGACAGAAAAGAGGCAGGAGAAGGAGGAGGAAAGTTTGGCGGCTCACCTTTTGGACTGGGTCTCGGAGGGATTCCGGTCGCGCTGCCTCCGGTTTTTGAACCAGTTGCTGACCTGAGTGAGGGAGAGGCCGGTGATCTTGGCCAGGTGCCGCTTCTCTGCTGGGGACGGGTAACGATTCTGCTTGTACAGCTCCTTGAGCGCGTTGCGCGACTTCTCCTTGAAACAATACACCGTCTCCTCGCCGTCCCAGATGGTCCGGGGCAAGGGGAATTTTCTCCTCAGCCTGTACTTGTCCACAGCTCCCAAGGGCCGGCCCCGCGCTCTCTCGGCTTCACTGTAGCGCGCCTTGTACCAGAGCTGCTGCAGAAGTGGGTGGTTGGCCGACTCGAAGCTGTGGCTCTCGAGGATGCTGTAGAGCTCCGGGTAGATGCCCTGGTGGAAGGCGACCAGGGCTCGGGCTTTCAGGAGGCTTTCGTTGCCACGTAGCAGGTCGCTCTGGGGCAGAGACCATAGGAACCGGGCCAGGCGGTCCAAGTTTCCCCCTTGCTGCAATGCTTCACAAACGCAGGCGACGTGGTCCGGGGAGAAGGCCAGAGGGGTCTGCGCGGCGGCGGCGGCAGCAGCGGCGGCGGCGGCAGCAGCGGCTGCTTGATGGTTTCGGGCTAGAAGTTCGGAGTGGAGTTGTACCTGGTCCGCCGCAGCTCCCGCGGCGGCCACCGCCGCTGCGGCCGCCGCGGCGGCTACTGCCACTGCCGCCCCCTCCTCTTCGCTAGCAGCAGCCGTGGAACCCACGGGCTCCATGGGGAAAGAGGCGGCAGCCGGAGCATTGAGTGTTGCCACAGCTCCCCCCACCACTTCTGGTGGCGCCTCCTTTCCTTCGGGGGTGGCTTCCATCCCATTTTCTTGCTTTATCTCCACCGCACTTGCGATCTGGTCCGTGGGGGAGGAAGAGGACATTTTTTGTCGTCCCCCCCCCCACTCCTCTCTTTCTTCTACTCTCCTTCTTTCGCCCCCCCTCCCCCCCTTCCCCTCTCCGGAAAGCCCACTCCCTCCCTCTTAGTTTCGGCAGGATCTAGCTGATCAGGTTTCTTCCCGGCCACGCAGTCACCATTAAGATAGCTGCTATAGCAAAGTAGTGTAAACGGATAGCTCCTTTCTGCCTTTCCCCCAACGTGACTCCTCGGGTTGCTGCATACTATATGGCACAAGCAGCCTGACTGGCCCAGGCGAGCCACCTCATTGGCTATTTGCATTCAGAAAGAGGAGGAGACACAATTTCTCTCCCCCACAATCACCCCTCCTTCCTCTCCGTCCCTCCCCCCCTTCCCCTGACCCTAAACACCTATACCTGGAGAAGTTCGGACATTCTTCTTAACACGGGCCACTGAGTTAACAAAACATATCATCACCTGAAAGCTAGACAGTAGAAGTCTTGTAAAAAAATTTTCAGCGACAGTTCTAAGAAAATAATAGATAAGTAGTATTAAGGAAAACATGTAGCCTTCATATCGAGTTGCCAAAAATCTAACAAAAAAGTTACCACTAGCAAAAAGATGACAATACCATAAAGAAGCAAAAGAAGAATTGATATCTTCACACTTCCAATTTTGTTTCTTTTCACACACTTACCGTGGATTTTTCTTAAAAAGGATAAAAGGGCATGGAGAAATACTGACAGGGAAGGAACCCATTGAGAATTGAAATTCTCCATCAAGTAAAAACATATATTAAATAGTTTTACTTAAAAACAACAACAACAACAACTTTATAGTATTTAATATAGACAGCACATTGAGAATACTCAGAGCATCAGGCATTCACACTTATTTTAAAGATGAAGATATATAAAGGGCTGGAAGTAAAAATGAAATAATTGCAATGGTTAGGTCAATAGGATAGTAAAACAAATGGTGTTGTACCAGTAGAATACTTCTGTTACAATTGATGAATTGTAGAAGATCATCATTTTATCATAATATAATAACAGCAAGGAAGATTAGTTATATTCTTTATAATGTATCCTATGAATAATTGTGCTTACTCAAAGATGTTACATTTCTATATTAGGCTCCAGGTATTTCTGAAAGGATCAGTAGTTATTTTCACCTGTAGATATAACATAGGACTACAAACCTTTGCTTTGAGACTGAAACTTTGGTGTCTGGGATCTCATTGCCTTTTTTCTTCATTGGCTACATAAATCACTTTCTTAGAGTCATCTAGTCTCGGTATGCTATTCATTAAATGGATCTACCTGCTGCTATTATATTCCAGGATTCATTTCCTATGCTACATTGTTTTAACTTCAGCTGTGTCCTCATAATATTGCTTCTGTCCAAATTACCTTCAGTGACTGCTTCAGATTATCATGACACCTGCTCAGGCGTCTTTCACTTACACATCCCAAGTCCAGATCTTATCTTTTTTTTTTTTTTTTTTTCTTTTTTTTGCTAAGGCAGTTGGGCTTAAGTGACTTGTCCAGGGTCACACAGCTAGGAAGTGTTAAGTGTCTGAGGCCATATTTGAACTCAGGTCCTTCTGACTTCAGGGCTGGTGCCCTAATCACTGCACTAACTAGCTGCCCTAGGATCTTTATCTTTTAATGTAATATATTCAAGTCCTTTAACAGCTGCTTAACATGCATTCGTTAAAGACTTTTATGTGCTGGGCACTGTTGAGGATGAAAAGAAAGAAATGATAGTCATTGCCTTCCAGTATTAGGAGCTTCTTACAAAGTTCTTTTTTTCATTCTTCTTTTGGTCTGGACATGTGATTGGATTGGTGGAGGAAGCTCCATATTGTGGAAACTCTACCAATACAGGTCAAGCTTTCTGTAATTTACAATCTTATATAATGCATCCTAGAGAATCAAACCTCCAGTGTGAATCAGAGGCTGTACATGAATCCTGTCAAGGATTCACTGAAATATAATTGAACTTTTAAATGTTTTATAGATGCCACAATTATTTCTAGATACCTACTTCAGCATCAAACTACCTCTTATAAAAATGAAAACACAAATATGCAAAAAACCTATACAGTGACCTAACAAAATATACCATATTCTGCATCTATCATCCTCTTTACCATGTGAGGGAATATGTTTCATCATCTCTACTGTGGAACCAAAATTGGTCATTACTCAGTGTACTGTTTATACAAGTCTTCTTATATTTCTCTGTATTCATTATATTCTAATTTTTTTTTCAAAGAACAACATTTTATTACCTTTGTATTCAATAGTTTTTTCAGCTGTTTCCCAATTATTTTATTTTTAGTTACTTGGAGCTTCTATTTGAACATTTTTGTGACTTTACTTTCTGTCAGTTTACAGGTCTATGGAACATATGTCTCATAGTAATACCATTAAGTCAAGGGCTATAAATAATATTTTTACTTTCCTTGCACAATTCCAAATTGTTTTCAAGGTCAATTTAACCAATTCTTACATGTAGCAAAGTTATATGTAAATTATAATATTGCCAACGAAATTATAGAACAAGCTACTTATGATTGATGTGACTGATAAATCCAGAGCTCTTCGCCATTTATCAGACCATACATTGCCTTTATTTTCTCAAACTTCAGTTTGGAACATGTTTGGTGGTCAACCTGGCCTTTCAAAATTGAACACTTTACTAATCCCTGAACTGAGGATGATAGGTTTTTCCTGAAGATGCTATTTGTGGATAACATTGCATTGACTAAGTCCAAGAACATTACAAGACTACCTCAATGAGATCCATATCTATTCAAAAAATGAATGATGCATATATTTTCCAAATCAAAACATGATGTTGGATGGAAGCTTACTAATCTGGTAAAATATCTTGCTAGGCACTAAAAATGGACAGTTAACTTGTACTAGAATTGAATAAGATCACAAGAGTAAGAATAAGATCACATATGTAGAGTTTTAAAAGACTTTAAAAGTTATCTAGTCCAACCTCTTAATTTTAATTTTTAATGTTTTGTTGCCCAGAGAGATTAAATACTTTTCCAAGATAGTAAGTTGCAGAGCTAGTATCTGAATCAGGTTTTCTGATGCCAAAATCCAGTTCTTGTTCCATTGAACTATGATGCATCTCAATATCAAAAGAATTGGAATTATGGACAAAGAAAACACATGATATATATGAGTAGGCTAAATAATATTATGAATAACTTACATGATAAAAAATGATATATAAGGAATGCTATAAAAGACCTTTCTGTAGAATGAACAAATAAGCATTTATTAAGCACTTATTGTATGCTAAGTTTTGGGGATGCAAATAAAAAGGCAAGGCTACTCCAAGGAAGGCTATTACTTAGAAAGAGTGAATGATAGGAGATAAATAGCTGGTTATCTACAAATACTTAAAGACCCAAAGGAAGGTCACTAGGAACTAATTATATACTTACTCTATAGAGTATTTATTGATGGAACTGGACAACAATCACTCTAAGATCAGAGTGAATAGTTAAGTTGCCACCTGTACTGATCTGGTGAAAGAAGTTTTCCAGGTCAGTGAGATCACACAGATCAATAAAGCCCAAATATTTACTAGTGAAATGAAATAGGCATAAACCAAGAACCAAGAGGAATCAGGTAAGCTCCCTCCATCTTTATTCTTTGAAAATTCTGAAAGGGGATATATATGAGGTTAAGTTTTTGGGTGTCATTTAAGGGAGTATTATACCAGATCTTTCCTAAAAACTTTCAAGCTCCACAGTTGTGATTGGAATTGTGGCTCCAATCACAGCTTCATGTCCATTGTATTAGAGATATCCACGCTTAAATATTTTGAAAACTGGTCACATAAGATGCAGACATTTTTGAGAAATCAATATAATACTTAAGTATTATTAGAGTTTAGTATCTCCTCAAAGCCTATACCACAATTAGAAACATCAACTTACCTGAAAGTTTTTCATCACTGTAGGGATGAAAATGACTCAACACTTAAAGGTCTTACCCCTGACAAAGCAATTCCCTTATTGACCACTGAACAGCAATTGCTACTGAACCAGTAGATCTTTATGGTCCCTCTATTTCTTTTCTTCCTATATCCTGTCCTATGAAGATTAGTCAAGCTTTTTCTGGAAGGATGAAGTAGAAAGCAGGTGCCCTTCCCCATGCTGATTGTGAATACATGGAAACTAAAGCATATTCCTGCCTAGGGGTGTCCGAGGCCCTGAGGACCCTGGGTCTCGTTTTTGTTTCTTCCTTGAAGAAAGGTGAACAAAGATGCCAAGATGGACACATCCAGGTTATCAGGAAATCAGAAGATCTTAGGTTCTTTCTCAGTATAGACAATACCCTATATCTATTATATCTAACTGAAGAAGATGACTTCAATCTAGAGGATTAATGGAACCCTAGATCTGACTTGCCAGAAAATATAGCCCTTGGAAGAATTGTATGGATTGTAAAAAGCAGGCGGTGAAATATAAAATGCTGAACTCCACAGTTTAAATAAGATACTGATAAGCTGGAGAGTGATCAGAGAAGTGTAACCAGAATAATGAAGGGACATGAATCCTTAACACATAAGGATTTGTAGAAGGAATTGGACATGTTTACACTGGAAAATAGAAGATTAGATATGTGGTAGCTATATTAAATTATTTGAAAGAACTATCTTGTGAAGAAGGGGTTAGGTTTGTTTTGTTTGGCTCCACAGGGAAGAATCAGAAGTGGAGGGAAGTTGCAAATAGATCAATTTAGAATCAGGAAAAACTCAAATTAGAACTGTACAGAAATAAAATGAACTGTTTGGAAAGATGGGATGTGGGATGGTTCTTCTTCCATTGAGGTCTGTAAGTAGTGGCTGGAGAACCACTTGCCATCTATATTATAGTGGGGGATATTTTGATATATGAGTTAGGCTAATTAAATGACCACTGATATCATTTCAACTCTCAAACTCTTTGTGATTTTGTAAAATGCCTCTTGTGTAACCCCCAAAATTGCTCAGCCTCTTAGGAGAATATCACTGTAGTTAGTTATATTATTGCCATTTATGCTTGTTTTAAGTCTTGTTAATATATACTTGGATCTTATGTATTTATTTTGTATATGTAGGAAGTAAATTGCTATCCTATACCTTATTTCTAGTGAAACCTTAAACATGAGCCAAAACCTAAGCTTTATTTAATTTTGCTTGAAGTTCTGGGGTAGCACTATAAATGAATGTTTTATAAATTGAGACAAAAATCCAGGCCATTGCCAGTTGCCTTGACTTATGTCTTACTACCAGACTTTGATATCTCTGGATGAGTGAGGCTGATGACTTTGTTCAATTCTGTGGCACTTAAATTCAATACACAAGCAAGTCAAGACATCACCTTCATATATTGGTCTGCTTCAAGAAAGAACAAACAATGACAACATGAATGATTATGTCAGAAAAAGAACCAGTTTTTTTTTTGTTTTTTGTTTTTTAAGCTGATCAGGCTCTCCTATAATTGGACATAGCTTAGGCATCTATGGATCCCAAAATTGAGAGGGATACCTTGGTGGATAGAGGAAGAAGGAACAGTCATGGACCCAGTATCAATTTTATTATTGCACATATAAAACTGGCTATACAAATAACAAAATGAAGACTCCATGGGGAGTGATGCTTCATGGACTTGAGAGCAATAGTAGGGCACATGGGAATTGACACAAGCCAGAGATGCTGAGGCACATCTGGAACTGGTAGGAAGCCTAACTAAGTTGAAGGCCACTATATCCACATAGCTGTGGAAGGAAGCCAAGTGGAGATGCTGAAGCAGCAACGGAATGATGGAGCATCAAAGGAAAAAAAATGATTAACATGTCAGAGAGCCACATTGCTGAGAACTAGAGAAAAGATAGATACTAAAGAACAATGAATCACAGAGACATGATGTAGAAGATCAAATCTGAACATTTTTTCATTATTACTTTGGGTCATGTGGGCTATATAGTGTGGAGGGGAGAAGGAGGGGGTGGGCAGATTGCCTTTCTAATGGCCATAAGCCACATAGAAGGTCTGCTTTGGTCTCTTGGGAAGAAAAGGAGATTGTTTCTTTTTGACTATTTATAGGCTTGGGTAGAAATGATGCTATCCTTTAGTTGTGTAAATAAAATCTTTTCCATGTTTAATGATGTTGTTAAGCTGAGTGCTTGCAGGAATCTAAAGAGCTCTTTCTGAGATTTAAAAAATGAACCAGACATTATATTCCCAGGGTTTCTCTGGGTGGAGTCATATGCTTGACAGACTGTGAAAAGCATGATTCAAATTGAACCTGAATCCCTGTATTAGGAGGGATTTTTAAACACCAAGCTAAACCGAAGTTAATAGTGATGGTCATCCACCATTACTTCTACTACTACCCTCCCACTCCACAACTCCCCCCAATGTTGCAGAACTTAATGAATCTTATCAGCTTTATATTGTTGAAAATTTGATATTGTAGATGGAGTACAGGATGTCTTGGCACAGGTTAGTGTAGCGAGCTGTCGTCTCTAGAAGCTGCCGGATCGCTCTCTGGGAAGAGATCTGCTGTGTCTACTCAAATCTCTCAGACAGATTCTTCTTCCTGTAACGAACCGTTGTCTCCAGGCAGTTGCTGTTAACTCTTGTCCAAAGAAGTGACTTCCCTTCCTGCAGAGAGCCCCGTCAGGCCTGATGTAATGCAGAGAGTCTTTCTTCTTGAATCCTGGCTCTGAATCTCCTCCAGCTCTTATCCTTCTCCAGGCCGATCTGCTCTGCGCCCAGTGCTGTCCTCTCTTTTATTCTCCCAGAGAATGGGCGTGGGATAATGCAAGGGCTTCTGGGAAGAACCACTTCAGCCAATGGGCTTGCTCCTTCTACCAAGTCAACCTGAGTTCTCACCTTGTAACTATCCAGACAACCTCAGTTCTCACTTAGTAATCCTAACATCTCCCCCTTTCTTTTGATTTAGAACATAGGACAGTCATGACCTTGAAACATAAATCCATCAATATGGGAAGTATTACAGATAATTACATAAATTACATAAGCACATAGTAACATAGTAACATAACACATGCTAGAAGTATATAACATAATCATAATCAAATAATCATAAATTGAAAATTTATAAATGTCCATAAGTCCATTGTCCATTAGTCTCATCTTGTGTGAGGAAGTCCAATGATTCCGCTGGTTTTTAAAGTTCTTTAACAGTCTTCTTATTATTCATGATCTTTCAGTGTCAGATGTTTCTTAGATCTTCTCCTTTATTTTGAGGTCTTTCTCTTTTTCTGTCTCTCTCTGGTGGACAAGGCGAATATGACTCGTTGGCACCCATCTGATTCCTTCTCCTGCTGAAGAAATACAAGCAAACCCTCTCTCCCAGGCAGTTAACCTATCTAATTACATTCTATTTACCACTTTCTAAATATCTTCTCATCATTTGGCAATTACATTGGAATTGTTTGCACTGGACACAGCCTTGTTGGTTTAAAAGGCCTGTATTCTCCCCAAGTGTAATCCATTTTTGCAATCTGATTGCCTTTTGGCTCACTTATCAGGTAATCCCTTTCTACCATGTGATTACTTTTCTGCTGGTTGATCAAATCAGAGTCCTGACCTTCTAAAGGCTCTTTAGGTGTAACATCAGCTGCCATCATGCCCCAAGCCTTTTTTGCCTGGGGCCCTGGATCTGGGCCCCTCATCCTATTTCCCTGAATTAGTTTACACTCTGATGCCCAATGGAGTCCTCTGTTACATTTTGGACATGGGGTTTTAGGTCTTCTCTCACCCTGTCTTCTCACTGTATCTCCATACCTACACTGAGCTCTTAGATGTCCAATTTTTCCACATTGAAAACATCGCCGAGTTTCTCTAGAAGGCCCTTGCCATGAGGGACCCTGTCTTTCCACATTCATCATTGTCCGGGTGTAAAAAGCATTTGTTCCCACTGTAGCACAGCGTCTTATGATCTCCTCTAAAGGAGCATCTTTGTCTAATCCCCATATAATTCTTTTGCAAATCTCATTGGCATTTTCCTTAGCCAGATGTCTGGTCATTATTTCTGTAGCTGAATTTTCTCCAATAGTTCTTTTGACAGCAGTTTGCAAACGTCCCACAAAATCTGCAAAAGGTTCATTGGGACCTTGCTGTATTTTAGTGAAAGCCTCTCCCCGATCTTTCTGTCCAGGAAGGACACCCCAAGCTTTTATTGCAGCCTTAGCAATTTGTTCATATATTGTCATGGTATAATTAATCTGTTCCGAATTCTCTCCATACTGACCTTCACCAGCTAAGTGCTCAAAAGTGAATTGTGTGTTAACTCCTATTTCCAAATTGCATCTGACTTGAATTTTACATAATTCATGAAATTCCGCAAGCCATAATAAATTTTCTCCAGGTTCCAGACATATCCTTGCTATGGATTTCCAATCATTCGGGGTTAGGACTTCATAAGACAAACCATCTAGTAACATTTTGACATAAGCTGATGTAGCCCCATAAAGGGTACAACCTTTTTTCAAATCCTTAATTTTATTCAAATCTAAAGGTGCATATCTTCTCCTTTTTTTACCTACAGAGTCAGTATTTTCAATCACAGGATATGCATGTATAAAATCACTTATATCCTGTCCTTCTCTCTTAGCTTTAACCAATGCTTTTTCTAATCTTGTCATAGGCTTAGGCGTCTTCACAGGCAATTCTGTTTGTGTTTCTGCCTCTTCCCCTCTTTCTTCCTCCATCTCTGAAGGTGGGGTTGATGTGGGCCTGTCAATAATCTGTTCTCTAGGCAGGGTTGAAGCTTCTTCAAGAGAATCATACCATAATTCCTCATTTAAATCCTCTTGCTCTAGGGAAAGATCTTGATCTTTCCTTTTTTCCTCACACTTCCTCCTCTGTTCATTTTTAGAACTTTTCCTTCTCCTACAACTTGCTTGATAGTTTAAGGCTAATTGAACTATGTTGTAGATATAAAATACTTCTGCAGAAATTGAACGAGGCCCATTTTTTGCTTGAAATTCTTTCATTTCATATCCCACTAGCTTCCATTTATCTACATCTATCTTTTCTTCCTCTAAGAACCAAGGGGATGTGCGTCTTAAGGCAGCCAAGAGTTTAGCAATCTGTACCCAGGTTACAAGTAAACTCTGCTCCTCAATTATGTTGATTATACTCTCTATAGTACCACTCCTGAATGGGGGTGGAGCTGAGGTTGCTTCTGGGGCTGAGGTTGAGTCGGCTGAGGTCCAGGGATTGAATATAGCTAACATCTGCCCCATTTCAGCTATAAGAGATTCCTGGTTTAGCCCTTAACAAGTTAAGTTCCTTATTTATCTATTAGCACGCTCACTTAATCTTTAACAAAGTTTCCTCGTTACTCACGGTTCTGGGTCAGAGAGACTGAGATCTAGATCGGAAGCTTTTCCACTGGAATCAGGACCGTGTCTGTCCCTGTTCGGGCGCCAAATTGCAAAGGTCTGGTCTAGCTCTTCTTGTCAGGATAAGCAAATGTCCTTGCCCCACGTGTGGACGCCAATTTGTAGCGAGCTGTCGTCTCTAGAAGCTGCCGGATCGCTCTCTGGGAAGAGATCTGCTGTGTCTACTCAAATCTCTCAGACAGATTCTTCTTCCTGTAACGAACCGTTGTCTCCAGGCAGTTGCTGTTAACTCTTGTCCAAAGAAGTGACTTCCCTTCCTGCAGAGAGCCCCGTCAGGCCTGATGTAATGCAGAGAGTCTTTCTTCTTGAATCCTGGCTCTGAATCTCCTCCAGCTCTTATCCTTCTCCAGGCCGATCTGCTCTGCGCCCAGTGCTGTCCTCTCTTTTATTCTCCCAGAGAATGGGCGTGGGATAATGCAAGGGCTTCTGGGAAGAACCACTTCAGCCAATGGGCTTGCTCCTTCTACCAAGTCAACCTGAGTTCTCACCTTGTAACTATCCAGACAACCTCAGTTCTCACTTAGTAATCCTAACAGGTTAGCACATGATCTGAATTGTCTTTAGATTTACTGTCAGTATAAAACATTAATCTGGAAGAACAGTCCACAGACTAGGTCTTGTCTTATATGTATTTTATTTTAGTGTACTAAAATCAATATAGTCATAGAAGATTCTAGACTACAGTAAGGAAGAAACTCCAGGAGGAAGCTCACACAAGACTAAAAATCAAGCCAAAAGCTAGTCTTCTCTAGCATGGATACATAAACAAGATTAAATACAACTAAACCTGTTACAGAGGGCTGTTACATTCTGATATTATTGGGGAATAGATTAAAATGCCACAACATGACCAGATCGATTTCATGGAGAATCAAGAATGCTTCTGAACAGGATAACTAGTTGGATAATTATGAGGGTTATCCCAGTCTACTGATGATGTCAAATGGTTTGTAAAGTTGATTTGTAAAATCAAAAAATAAATAATCTCTTTATAATCTAACTCATAGAATCATTATGAACATCAAATGTGATAATGTCTATAAAGTGCTTTTTAACTCTTAAAAGACTATATAAACTCTGTGAATGATGGTAAGAATGTTATTTTTTTCTTTAAATAATAGTCTTTTATTTTCAAAATATATGCAAAGATAGTTTTCAACATTCATCCTTGCAAAATCTTGTGTTCCAATTTTTCTCCTCACTTCTCCCTCCCCTTCCCTTAGACAGCAAGTAATCCAATATATGTTAAGCATGTGCAATTCTTCTACAAATATTTCCACAATGATCATGCTACATAAGAAAAATCAGATCAAAAAAGAAAAAAAAATGAGAAAGAAAACAAAAAGCAAGCAACAAAAAAAGGTAAAAATACCATGCTATGCTCCCCACTGAGTCCCCACAGTCCTCTTTCTGGATGCAGATGGTTTTCTCCATCACAAGTCTATTGGAATTGGTCCTAATCATCTCATTGTTGAAAAGAGCCACATTCATCAGAATTGATTGTCACATAACTTTGTTGTTGTTATATACAATGTTATTTTAATTCTACTCACTTCACTTAGCATCAGTTCATATAAATTTCTTCAGACTTTTTTTTGAAATCATCCTGCTGATCATTTCTTATAGAACAATAATATTCCTTAACATTATATACAATAATTTAAATAATTGCTAGCATTATTAATAGTTCTTTTAAAGCAATAATTCTTAAATTGGAGTCCATGAACTTTTTCTTAAAAATCATTTTTGTAACTATATTGCAACATAATTAATTTCCTTTGTAATTTTATGTATTTTACTTATACATTTAAAAACATTTTTAGAAGAGATCCATAAGCTTTCCCAGATTGCCAAAGCAGTCCTTAACACACAAAAAGGTGAAGAACCCATAGTGTCAAGCCATTTTGTGATTCTGAGTGTACATTATTGAATATATCCTGCATGTCATGTAGCTCATCCAAAAAAGATCTGATTGAAATCTTGGAGATACAGAGTCTGATAATGGTTTTAGTCTGTTTTTTTTTTTTTTCATCCTTTTTTAATAGTTATATTGATGGCAAATAAAAGAGTCTTTAAAATTCTGTGTCATCTCTAATTCATTGTCAAAAATCCAATAAAGGCACTGAAGATAATATCAAGTGGTAATATCAATAGGAATGGAGATTGGCTGGAACTTTTTTTATGACTTTATTTTGATTCTTGAATATTGGGGGGAAGATCATTTCTCTTCATGGTAGTATATTTTTAGTGTTTTGTAAATCTTTTTTAAAAGAGTATTTAATTTTTCCCCAAATATATGCAAAGATAGTTTTCAGCATTCACCTTTGTAAAAACATTGTGTTCCAATGACAGCAAGAAATCTGATATAGGTTAAACTTGTGCAATTCTTCTAGATTTCATTATTTGTTATGCTATGCAAAAAACCCAAATCAAATGAAAAAAAATGAGAAAGGAAAAAAAAATAACCCCAATGCTTTGTAAATCTTGAATAGCTAAATAGCCAGTAACAGTTTAGTTAGTTGGAATGTTCAATAAAATGCAGCTGAAGTCTATTTCTAGGTGAATTGGCTAAAAAAAATTTTATGTGCTATTACTATAGCCTATATCAGGGATTTTCAAACTACAGCCAGTGGGCCAGAAGTGGCTCGATGAGGATGTTTATGCTGCCCGCCGGGTTATGACAAATGGGCTGAGGGGTGGAGACAGTGTGAGTTTTTGTTTTTCCTGGAGTCCGGCCCTCCCACAGTCTGAGGACAGTGAACTGGCCCCCTATTTAAAAAGTTTGAGGACCACTTCACCTATACAAGTAAGAGAAAATGAAAGAAGGTACCAAAAATTGGCAACAATTCAAAGTGTTTTGACTTTCTGATCCTGGATTTGAAGTGTCAATTTCCAATAAAGAAAATTTCCAGAGGCCAGCTAGATGGCTCAGTAGATAGAGAACTGATTCTGAAGTCAGGAGGACCTGAGTTCAAATCCAGTCTTAGAAACTTAATAGGGCCTAGTTGTGTGACTCTGGGCAAGTCACTTAATCCCAATTGCCTCAGGAAAAAATATTCCAAGTTATTATTCATCACAATGAATAAAAACTACTGTAAGTCTTGGTGATAACTGATGGCATAGATAAGAAATTCCTCAAGTCTTGTGCTATTTGTACAAGTTGATCCCTTTTCTGCTAATCCTGATAGCAATGAATAATTATGCCTATAGTATTAATAAATAGATGGCAGGAGATATCTCAGAATGAGATATCTTAATGATTATCATCACTTGACAGATATATTTATTCTTAATGAACTTCATTTTGTATTTTAATACCCATATAATATCAAAAGGCCTATTAGAGGAAGGCCCCAATAGAGTCTTTATCTGATGACATAGACATGAATCAATCACATACATTGAAATGATGAGGTATAGAATGATATTGTTTAGCTTTTATTAATATCCAGTATGTCTTTCTACTAATAGGACTATAGATTTAGAAATGGAAGTAACTTTAGAGATCATTTAGTTCAGTCTCCTGATTCTACAAATGAAACAGGCTCAGAAAAGTAAGGTGAATTGTACAAAGTCAGTGACAAAAGCAGAATTTGAAATTTGGTTTCCTTATTCTAACAGATGATAGTAGGCATTCTTATTAGTAGAAATAGACTCACTGGTAAATTTTTAATTCTGGTTGTGAAAAGATTTATTTTCCTACATATTTCAGTATTATCAAGTGTGTGGAACATATTTTGAAATCTTTTATGAAAAGTAGATTTACTTTTGTTGGTATTGCTGCAATGAGATTGCTTAGATATCTGTAGACTTTTTTTTTTTCTCCTTGTTGGAATTATGGAATTATGTTGAGGAAAAAAAGGTTTTGCATGAAGATGATTTTAGGTTTTAAAGAGGGATGTGAAGTCATTAGTTACAACTGACTTATTTTTCTTCCTTCTCAAACTCTCACCCCAGAAAAGGGGATAATTAAGTACCTAAGGGAATTTTTTTCTTATTCATTCATTCATTTACTTATTCATTTATCTATCTATCTATCTATCTATCTATCTATCTATCTATCTATCTATCTATCTATCTATCTATCTATCTATCTATCTATCTATCTATCTATTCCCGAGTTTTCCCCCTCCTTTCCTCCATCCCCTCCCTTAGATGGCAGGCAGGGAATTTTTTTTGCAAAGCAGGATTTTTTTTTTTAATCCCCATAAATCCAATAAAGTCATTGGTAGCTGAGCAGCTAAAAATTCCACAAAATGTTTACAAAGTTCTCCTTGCATATTTTAAGTTCCACATGACAAAAATGCACAATAATATTTTGAAGGTCGTAAGTAGGGTAGCACAATCTGGTTTCAAGAGAATACAGTAAGTTAAACAAATTTGACTCCCTTGAGGAAAAATACTGAATGAATGAAATGAATGAAAGCAAATATTTGATACCCCAGTAGATCTTTATTTTATTCTAACATTTATTGAGAGCTCATAGTGTATGAAAGTTGTTGGGCATATTCTTCAGAAAATTATAGATTTAAGGCTAGAAAGAACATCAGAAGCCATTTTTTTTCTTTTTATTATTTTTTAAAATAAAACTTTTTATTTTCAAAACATACACATGGATAATTTTTTCAACATTGACCGTTGAAGAACCTTGTGTGCCCTTCCTTCCCCAGACCCTTTCACCTAGATGCAAGTAATCCAATATATATTAAACATCTCAAAATATATATGTTAAGTCCAATATGTGCATACATATTTATACAATTATCTTGCTGCACAAGAAAAATCATATCAAAAAGGGAAAAAAATGAGAAAGAAAACAAAATGCAAGCAAACAAAAACAGAGTGAAAACGCTATGTGTGAACCACATTCAGTTCCCACAATCCTCTCTCGGGTGTAGACGCTCTCTTCCTCACGTGATCCTTTGGAATCACCTCATCATCTCATTAAATACAATTTCTCTGAAAAGACTTTCCTTGGGTCACAGAGCAGTGGTCAAAAAGTGTCTGAAAGTGGGGATTCTTGTCTCCAATTCAATGTGTCCCTTATGCCATGGGTTTTCTAGTTTGTGTTTTGTGTGCATTCTTACGTGGGAATGAATAAACTCAATGGGTGCAGGATTTCAACAAGTACTTCCTTTATTCCTTCCTCTCTCTGTCTCTCTGTTTCTCTTTCTCTCCCCTGGATCTTTCTCTTTTTCTATCTTCTCTCTCTCCACCCTCCCACTCTCTCTCGGTTTTTCTTTCTGCCCTTTCGTCCCCTGCACCCCGGAACCTTTGTTTGGTAACTACGCGCTCCCGCCGGAGCCCATTCATCGACGGAACCCGCACGCTTAGGTGCCGGTTAGGAGATCGGCTTCTGCCAGTACACTAGAGGCTGCGGCCGAGGCGGCGGCGCCAGCGTTACTGGGGCTCGGACTTTGGGGGTGAGCGTCAGCCAGGAGGTGGAGAGGAGTCATGGATGACCAGGGCTGCCCTCGGTGTAAGACCACCAAGTACCGGAACCCTTCCCTGAAGCTGATGGTGAATGTGTGCGGGCACACGCTGTGAGTGTGGCGGGACCGGGCCGGGGCTGAGGAGGGCGCTCTTTCAGTCAGTCAGTCAGTCAGTCTACACGTATTGAGGAAGCGTTTACTGTCTTCCCCGCGAGAAACTAGTACCTCGGCTTTCTCCCCTCCCCCCCATAAAGGGGCAGATCCTGCCCTCAAGGAGCTTACTTTCTGCTTGTTGAAAGGGGAGATCTGGAGGAAGATTAAAGCCCCCAGAGGGGGGTGGGGGGCGGGGAATCTGACACTAGCCAAGCCGCGCTCCTGAAGTATACTGGGGGTGGGGATGGGGGTGGGAGTGGGAAGGGGAAGACCGGGGAGGAAAGGAGCAAATGGAACTTTTATCTAACTTTAAAAATAATTAAATTAAAAAAAGATTTTCCCTGAAGGGATGAGTGAATAACAGCCAGGAAAGCCCTTTGGGAAATTGAAGGCGGTAGACGAATTTAGACCCAATTACGGTGTATAATCTCAGGCACACACCGGAAATAAATGACACTGCCTCCTCACCTCCCAGTTGAAGGCGGTAGGCAAAGTTATACAGGGACTTACTTAGGTACGACTTACATACAGTAGATAATTACACACATAGTTACACACATAGTTAGACACATCCCAGAAATTGAAGGCAGTAGACAAACTTACACATACACAACAACTTAGCGAGAACATTCTCCCCCTTTCCCCTGTCCCCTCCCCATTACCGAGCTTTTTTTTTTTTTTTTTTTTTTTAATATATTTTAATAGTTTTTATTTACCAAATATATGCATGGGTAATTTTACAACATTGACAATTGCAAACCCCTTGTTCCAATTTTTCCCCTCTCCCCCATGGCAGGTTGACCAATACATGTTAAATTAAATACAATATATGTATACATGTCCAAACAGTTGTTTTGCTGAACAAAAAGAATCGGACTTTGAAATAGTGTACAATTAGCCTGTGAAGGAAATCCAAAATCGAGCTTTTGTTTTAAACGAATCTTCGGACAATGTGGGTTTTCCATAATAATTAAGAATTATGTTCGAAGAATGATTAGTTTTTGGAGGCAGAGGACTTGGTTTTCCTAGTTGTACCAAATGTCAAGGCAACAGACATTTATTAGCAAGCCTTAATTTTGATATTGTTGGATTTTATCAAATGCTTTTTCTGCATCTATTGAACTAATCATATGGTTTTTGAGGACTTCAGAGTTACGAGGCAAGCTAACTTAGTTTATTGCGGCTTAGTTTCCATATCTGGAAAATGAAGGATTGTGCTAGATGACTTCTAAGGGCTCTTCTTGCTCTAAATTCATGATCTGTAGGGAAACGGTTGAAATCCTGAGTGGGTAATATAAATACAAAAATGAAAGTCCCTTCCCTCAAGGAACTTATAATTTTTTACTAGGTTACTTAGAAATTAATCAGAAAATGTTATTGGAAAGAGCCCTAGATTTGGTGTGATTTGGTTGCTGCAATTGTAACTTTTTATTACTGGTATTTCCTTAGTGATGTTAGTTTTCTTTGTTTGTTATGGGTGTTTATTTTGCTTGCAGTTTTGAGTTATCACAGAAGGTTTCAATGGCTAAGGAAGAGAGAATGACCAGATTTCTCATACAAGCAGAATATCAAGAGAAGTTTAACAAGTAGAATTTTAATCTTTCAAATAGAATTATTAATTTTGTACTCATTTCTTTACCTAGGGTTTAGCTTAGCCTTTTTTAAAAACCCAGGTTTGATGAAATTCATTATTTCTTTTATTTTTGGTCAATTACTTTAATGAAAGAAAGCAAGAGAATGGGAGGGACCACATATTCTGTTTCTTTTGATAGGACCCTTCATGTAATTGATCACAGGGCTTGAAACTCCATAAATTACGAAGACTAATTTTTTAAAAAATTAGATTTTTTCCCCCTAACTACGAAAATCTGCCTTTTTTCCTCCCTACCTTCTCCCTCATGAAAAAGAAAGACAGTACTCTTGTAACAAATATGTATAACCAAACAAAACATTCCTGTATTTTCATGTAAAAGAAAGTATGTCTCAATCTGTACTGAGTCCATCACCTTTCTCTGTCAGAAAATAGATATCATATTTCATTGTGCCTAGAATTGTGATTGGTCATTGCATTGGAAGGATTTCTAAAATCTCCACTTATCTTTATGATATTATTATTATATAATTTTTTTGTCTTTTTGAATCAATTCTCATAGATCTTCCCAGGTTTCTCTGAAAAGAGAATTGTTTCTTTTAGCACAGGAGCTATCCATCACATGTATATACCATAACTTTTTTTAGCCATTCCCCAATTGAATTGGACACTTACTTAATTTCCACTTCTTTGCCTCTGTAAACAAAACCAAAACTAAACTGCTATAACTTTATATATATATGTATAGGCATTTTCCTTTTTTATCCTTTATTTAGGGTATAGATTTTGTTGTGGTTCTGGGCTTTTGAGACCTAATTGCAAATTGTTTTCAAGAATGCTTAGACCCATTCAGAACTCCAACTGTGTTCCTATTTTCCCCAAGTCCTTTGTCAATTTTCTTTACTATCTGATAGTGTGAGGTGGAACTTCAGTGATATTTTAATTTGTATTTCTCTAATTATTAGTTTTTTGAAGCACTTTTTTATATGATTATTGATAGCTTGGATTTCTTCCTTTGAAAGCTTATTCATATCATTTGACTGTTTTTCTTAACCTTATACATTTGACTTAGTTCTTCATATTCCCTCAAAATAAGGCCTTTATCAGAGAAACTTGCTGCAATTTTTTCCCATTTACATGTTTCTTTTCTAATTTTAGCTGCATTGATTTTGTTTGTGCAAAATTTAAAAAATTTTTTAAATTCCAGTGTACATCTTATCTTATGCGATCCCTTTTATTTCTTATTCCCCTAAATACAGACCTGACAGTTTCTTAATCCCTTATTTTGTTTATGATATCCCCCTTTATATCAAAGTCAAGTACACAGTTGAAACTTAGTTTGATATGTAATATAATATGAGATATTGGCCTATACTTATTTTCTGATAGACTGCTTGCTGCTTTTCCCAACAGTTTTTTTATTGAATAGCGAATTATTATTTCAGGATCTTTGAATTTATCAAAATACTAGGCAACTGTGTTGTTTGCTTCTACATATAAGATTATAGAATTTAAATGAAACATAACTTGTTAATTTAAAAATTTATGAAATTAAATCAGTTTAGATTACATATTTTAATTGTAATGATTAAAATGTGGTTTTGTGGTCTTATTGCTTTTTATTTCTTTTTAAAAACATGGGAATTTTTCTGCTTTGTGACAGATTTGACATTTATTTTGGTTAAATTGTTAACCTATTAGATGCATGCCATCATTTTCATTTTTTGTTGAACTATGAAATAATGAATTAATTAAGTTAGAGGATGTTTATTAGACTTATCCATGCATAAGTTGTTTCTTTTATTTCCATGTGCAGAATTTACCAATTTAATATTAACTACCTAATTAATTAATATTAACGTCTATATACATGATAGAGGCTTATTACTTGGAAGGTAAAATAAAGACATTTTTCTTGATGACCTCTAAGATCATTTCTAGACCTAAGTCTTTGATCCTGTGATCTTCATTTGTTAGTGATTTCTCTTTCCCTAACACTATTATTAGAACAAAATATGGAAAGATAGGAGGATAATGAGAATTTGGCAATAGAGATACCTTTCATTATTCTACAGTCCTAACTTATCTTCACTGAAGGTATTTAAGAATGTTGAAAATCCTCTCTAGGATCACAGTCTTTTTATCTTTTTACTTTTTTTTAATTCTTCCTTATTTCTTTAAATCTATTCTATACCCTACCTGTAACCTTCAGTAATTCAATCTTTGTGATCTCCCAGTCCATCATTCATTCTAAAGCCCTTGTCTATTTCCCAGCCAAAATCACAGAAAAAGATGTTTGTGTTTTTTGGCTCCACTTTCTTGCGTCATAGTTCATAATGTCCACTTTAACATTGCCATTTATTTCTCAGTACCACCATTCAGCTGAAATTGTCCCCTGTAAGGTGGTTCAATGGTTTCTCATTTGTTAAATGTGATAACCTTTTCTAACTATGCTTTTTTAAACCCTGTAGCTTTGAACATTAGTCCTGGATATTCTCTCCTTCATCAAATTATCAACTTTTGTGATATTGTTCTCCTTTGTTACTCCTCCTACTTGATTGATTACTCCTTTGTGTGTATATGTATGTTTTAAAATTAAAAAAAAAATACTATTGCCATAAGAAGAATGTTTCTATTTGTGAAATAGAACATAAGAAGAATATTGTAAGTGAAATTAGGAATCTCTGTGCCATACTGCTTGATTTTGGAAAAATTTTTACAACAAATTCAGTATATTTTCAAAGCTCTCTTATTTTTCCTTGTCTTTTATTCTCTTCTTTATGTTAAAAATATTTCAGTGACTTATGTGGGGGTAGTGGTAGTGGGGCATTACTATAAATTTACCTTTAAAGCTTCTTTGCCTCTTCATTAAAAAAAACTAAAACAGCTGGACCTGGAGTCAAGAAGACGTGTTTAAATTCAACCTTAGATGTTTATTAGCTTTGTGACTTTGGGCTAATCATTTAATTTTGGTTTACTTTTGTTTCCTTGTCTGTTAAATGGCAATAATAAGGGCACCTTCTTCCCAGGGTCGTGAGGATCAAATGCAGTAATACTTGTAAGATGCTTAGTCCAGTGCCTGGCACATAGTAAATGCCATATAAATGTTGGCTATTAAATACTATTTTTATTATTTAACAAATGAGTATAGTCAGAACAAATCCACACAGTAACTTTGTTTAAGAAAGCAATTTTATTTCTGCACCATGAATTCATCAGCTCTGTCAAGAAATGGATAATATGCTTCATCAAAGGTCCTCTGGATACGACTGATTTTTGCTTTTATCAGCATTCTTAAATTTGAAAACTAAGCTTTTGTTTTTTTAAAAAGTATATATAAGTAGTTCTTGTTCATCTCACTCCATTTTGCAGCAGTTTATTCTTACCTAGAATTCTCTGAAATTGTTTCTTTTATTATCTCTTATAGCATGATAATATTCCATTACATTCATATATTATAATTTGTCGGCACATAAGATTGCATCCTTTTTCAAACTAACTGATTATCTTAAGAACACAGGAATTGTAAATATGTATATGTATGTATTGCCTATTCTTGAACTTACACTTAAATTATAGGTTTTGAATGTCATTAGTTTAATAATTTCTACTTATTGGAACATAATAAATGTTTCTGCAAGAATAGAACTTGTAGTATCTGTAGCTCATCATTCTACTTTCTTTTATTTTAACTAAAATTTTGATTAACATGTTTGTAGAAAAAAGGTTCTCTGAGCAATTGAATCATCTAGCAACTTGAGTCAATCAGCCTTATCAATATAGTACAGTGAAAACTGGATAATTTTGTTGTGTTAATTATCAGCATATGCAATTATTATTATTATTATTATTATTATTTTTATTTTATAATTATAACTTTTTTTTGACAGTACATATGCATGGATAATTTTTTACAACATTATCCCTTGCACTTACTTCTGTTCAGATTTTTTCCCCTTCCTCCCCTAACCCCCTCCCCCAGATGGCAGGCAGTCTCATACATGTTAAATATATTATAATATATTCTAGATACAATATATGTGTATAGAACCGAATTTCTTGTTGCACAAGAAGAATTGGATTCAGAAGGTAAAAATAACAGTTTACGCTCATTTCCCAGTGTTCCTTTTCTGGATGTAGCTGATTCTGTCCATCATTGATCAATTGGAATTGGATTAGCTCTTCTCTATGTTGAAGATATCCACTTCCATCAGAATATATCCTCATACAGTATCATTGTTGAAGTGTATAATGATCTTCTGGTTCTGCTCGTTTCACTTAGCATCAGTTGATGTAAGTCTCTCCAAGCCTCTCTGTATTCCTCCTGTTGGTCATTTCTTACCCAACCATTCTCCAATTGATGGACATCCATTCATCTTCCAGCTTTTAGCCACTATGAAAAGGGCTGCCACAAACATTTTGGCACATACAGGTCCCTTTCCCTTTTTTAGTATTTCCTTAGGATATAAGCCCAGTAGTAGTCAGCATATGCAATTATTATAATACTGTAGATATAGCAGGTAAAAGAGCTTGAATTTAATATGGACTGATCCTAATTAATATCTGTATTAAAAATCACTTCTGTAAAGTTCTTTTCTAAGAAGATTCCAATCATTTAAAAAACTAGTTCTTTTGAGATGTTAATCAATGTCATATATATACGCATGTGTATACATAAGACATGTATATGTCATATATAGTTTTTATAGCTTAAAATACTTGACCTACATATCTTAAGACATCATGTATAGTTTTACAAAATAAAATATTTCAGCCATACTTTTATAATAGTAAATTTTCTATTGAATTAGAATTTTAAAAAATATACTAAAAAATTCAGGTGTTAACTATAGTATATATGTCACTTTTCATTGATGTATGAATATATTTCATCGATGTATGAATTTAATCTGTATTTCCTTTATTCTGCTTTTGAGAACTTTTACTGCTAAAAACCACATTTTAGGTGGATGAAGTAGGAATGATACCTGGACCAGATCAAGTGTATACTTTCAAAATCTGGAATTGAAAGCAGTCAGGGATCATTTTATGAAATATCTTAAAGTTATAGAAGATAAAAGACAGTTTTGATTACATAAAATTTACAAAAGTTTTTGTACAAATATGGAATGCTATTAAAATTAGAAGAGAAACAGGTAACTGGAAGAAAAAAAACCCCACAAACCAAAAAAATCTGTGCAACAAGTTTCCTTGATAAGGGTATAATATGCATGATAGATGAGGAACTATTTCAAATTTATAAGACTACTTCATTCTGCAAAGATAAATGTTGAAGGAACATGAATAGACAGTTTACAAAGAAAAAAAATCAAAGCCATCAATAACCATAATTAGTGAAGTGTGAATTAAAGTAATTCTGAGTTTTTGCTAATATTGAACACTTCATGCCTAGGAGATTCCAAAAAAATCTGATAGAAGAAATTGACAGGTATGGCAAGGGATGGGAAGAAAACAGGTGCATTAATGAACTATTGGTGGAGTTGTGAACTGATCTAGGTATTCTAGAAGGCAATTTGGAACTCTGCCTAAAGTTATAAACTGTGTATATATACTATTCCTAGGTCTATACCTCAAAGAGAACAATGAAAGAAGAAAATGACCATACACATAAAATATTTATAGTAGCTCTTTTTGCAGTGGCAAAGAATTAGAAACTCAGTGGGTACTTACTTATTGGGTAATGGATAAATAAATTATAGTCTATGAATAAATGGAATAATATTGTGCCAAAAATGATGAAATGGACAGCTTTAGAGGAAACTAGGAAGACATATAAATTGATAGTGAAGAGAGCAGAAGTAGGAGAATAATATTAATTATGATAACTTTATAGAGAAAGGTGACTTTTAATGATTTATAACTTATCACTGCAGTGATATATCACAGTTCCAGAGAACTTATAATGAAACAAGTCGTCTACCTTCTTCCAGGAAGTTGATGGATTTAAAATACAGAATGAGACATATTTTTTGGATGTGGCTAAGGTGGACATTAGCATACCATTCATTTTGTTTCTGCCTTCTTTTTTCCTCTTTTTATATTGTTCAATTGAAGGATGGGTAGTATAAAATAACTAAAAAATAATCTCATGTGAGCAAACCAAAAGTATTTAAAAAAAAACATAGATGATTGTAGCACTGGTGCCATTAAAAGACTGAAGACTGCTGCAATATCTTGGAGAAGGGGAGGAGCCCTGCCATCTTGAAAACCAAAATTTAGAATTTAGCCCTTGCTTTCTATTCCTTAAGTGAAAAACTTGGAAAATAAGTGCAACTACAGCTTTGGGCTCATTTGAGGCTGAGAGGCTCAGCACTACTTGAAAAAAAAAAAAGATATTTTAAGTCAGAAGCAGTCAGAAGCAGCAAGCAAAGGTTCCCTGGAATTGGAGGTAGGCAGTTAACATAGTACAGGGATGATGAACACACAAGGGCAGTTCAGTAAGGTCCTGAATGTAGTTAAGGGCCCAATATGAATGAAGAGGATGGGTTTTCATTGAGTTGTTTCAAGGTTCAGGTCTGGAATTGATATGTAGAAATTGAGGGTTATTTGATATTCATTTCCTCTATGGAAAACAGAATCTTTGGGCAATTCCTGCCGAACTTACTCTGACTTACTAGAGAGAGTTTCTTCCATTTCTTAAATTTATTTTCAATTCTTTCCTCAAAAGCTTTTATTTTATTTTTATTACTTTTTAATTTCCTTTAGATATTCATGCACTTGTGGAAAATCTATTTTTTTATTTGAGTCATTACCTGCAATTGTAACAGAATTTTTGAGGCTCTCTAGGTTGTTAGTAAGTTTTGATTTTGGCTTTCCTTTACCATCCTTCTATCTTTAATTCTTGAAATGGGGCTTTGTGCCAGGATCAGATTCCACTCTCTCAGTGGCATGGTTGCCCTTACTTGGTCTCTATCTAGGTCACTTATGTTTCTGCACTGACCTCTGCCCTTCTAGATTTTGGATTCCTGCATCTTTAAGATCAGAGCACTGAATCTTCGGGGGTGGGGAGGTGGTGCTGGTGGGGGGGAGGTGGTGGTGGTGGTGGGGTTGAGTTCTCTCAGATCTCATACCATTTTAGAAGGACACCTGGAGAATTTATCTCATTTCCCACTGGAAACTACTGCTTTCTTAGGCTTGATGATCCAGAAACTCATCATTTTATAAGATGAATTTAACTCTGAATCTCTCTGTTCCTCTGATCATTTCTTACTGAGTTTTTGGGACTTCATCATACCTCTAGGCCTCTTCTTCTCCTCTTTTCAGCTTTTTATGCTTTGTCTTCCCTTTTTAGATTTTGAGCTTCTTGTGGGCTGTTTTATGTCCTTTGTATCCCCAGTGCTTAGCACAATGCCTGCTACATAATAGATGTTTAATAAGTTTTTAACCATAGTATTCTTGGCAGGAACTACTGCCTCCATTTTGTATTACTGGCTGTTCTCTGTATCTGGGATTCATTCTTTCTTACTACTTCTCTGCCTCTTGCAATCTCTGATTTTCTTCAAGACTCACTTCGATTTTGAGGAGGGGCCCAGGTGAGTTGGGTTTCATTTCTTTATTGCCTCTGCTTCTGACTTTCTGGACTTTGTGGTCATCTCACCTGTCTTCTTTGCAATTCCCTACTCTGGAATCTTCTATCTTGGTATCTTTCTTCTCCCATTGATGAGTTTATCCTAGAAATTCCATTTTAAGAACAGCCATCTTTGGTTCTCTGTTTCTGAATCTGGATTCACACCCTCTCCTAAATACCTGCCCCTTCCTTTTAACTTCCTTTTATGTGTTATTTTCAGGGCAGGCATGTCTTTTTTTTTTTTTTTTTTTTTTTTTAAAACTTGTATTTGTCTAGTACATAGCAAGGACTTAGTAAATACTTGTTGAATGACTTTGTGCAAGATGTTTTTTCTGGTCCTCACAGCTGCTAGTATCCTTATCTTTCATCTATTCTGTGTATATCATATATATATATATATTTATATGTCTTTATCTTTATCCATTAACCCATCCATACATATATGTTTACTCACAGATAAAATGAAATCTTGATGATATACTGTGATTCACTTTTGATTTTGTATCAGGGGTATTTAGTACATTGCTTGCAACATAATAAATGCTTTCTTTTTTTTTTTTAATTTATTTTTTTAATTATATTTTTAAAATAATATTATCCCTTGGATTCATTTTTCCAAATTATCCCCCCCTCCCTCTACTTCCTCCCCCCCGATGACAGGCAATCCCGTACATTTTACATATGTTACAATATAACCTAGATACAATACATGTGTGTAAATACCATTTTCTTGTTGCACAATAAGCATTAGATTCCGAAGGTATATGTAACCTGGGCAGACAGATATTAGTGCTAACAATTTACATTCACTTCCCAGTGTTCCTTCTCTGGGTGTAGCTACCTCTGTCCATCATTGATCAACTGGAAGTGAGTTGGCTCTTCTTTATGTTGAAGATTTCCACTTCCATCAGAATATATCCTCATACAGTATTGTTGTTGAAGTGTATAGTGATCTTCTGGTTCTGCTCATTTCACTCAGCATCAGTTGATGTAAGTCTCTCCAAGCCTCTCTGTATTCCTCCTGCTGGTCATTTCTTACAGAGCAATAATATTCCATAACCTTCATATACCATAATTTACCCAACCATTCTCCAACTGATGGACATCCATTCATCTTCCAGTTTCTAGCTACAACAAAAAGAGCTGCCACAAACATTTTGGCACATACAGGTCTCTTTCCGCTCTTTAGTATTTCTTTGGGATATAAGCCCAGTAGTAATACTGCTGGGTCAAAGGGTATGCACAGTTTGATAACTTTTTGGGCATAGTTCCAAATTGCTCTCCAGAATGGCTGGATTCTTTCACAACTCCACCAGCAATGTATTAGTGTCCCAGTTTTCCCACATCCCCTCCAACATTCATCATTATTTGTTCCTGTCATCTTAGCCAATCTGACAGGTGTGTAGTGGTATCTCAGAGTTGTCTTAATTTGCAAATAAATGCTTTCTTAATATTGATTGATTGCTAACTTAGACTCTGAGGCAGGGTTTCATGTTTCCCTCAGCTTTCTAAAATGGTTGATACTGGGTTTACAGGCTTGGGTCTGAGAAACTTGTGAGTTGAAGGACTGGTCTTTACAGTACTCTTTCCCTCAGGTCCAGTGGAACCTTCAGGGAAGGCCAATTTTGAGCCTATGTGATTCCTTCTCTAGGGTTTCCTTCCTTCCTCCCTCCCACCCACCTACCCACCTACCCACTTACCCACTTACCCACCCACCTACCCACCTGACCCACTTACCTACCTACCTACCTACCTACCATAGCTGGTGAAAATTGGCCTTGCTATTTCTTAGATGCCATGAGTGAGGGATCTAAATTCTCTGCTTTTCTGTTGTAGATTCTTAAGTTTCTTAGTTTGTGAATGGCTATTCTCCCTTATTTTAAGGATCTACCTCTAGTAATTGGTTAATGCATAATTAGTTCCAATCTGCTGGTAGTACCTAACTCCTCCTTTGTAGTCTGAAAGTTTGAATTGGGGTTGAGATGACTAATTCTCTTCTTTGCTGGTCACTAAAGTCGTTAGGTACCTGGCTTTTGAGGATTCCAGGTTTCTCAGAACAGAATTTGACTCCCCCCCTTCTTTTTTAAAAAATATAAATTTGCTCCAGCAGTTCTTTGTAATCGTGAATTTTAGAATACCACAGTCTTTGAAGATTCAAAGTTGTAAGTGATCCAGATGGCTTTCAGATATGAAGGGAAACTAGCAGCTATCATACATTTAGTAGTATGTTTATCAGATCTAGGTTCAAATCCTCAGTGACACTATTGAGCCCTGTGACCCTAGGCGGTGTGTAAACTTCTAAGATTGTTTCATTCTATGTAAAATGGGAACAGTTGTTGTGAGCTTTCTGTGAAATTATATGTTTTGAAAATTCTAAAGTGCTACATAAAATGTGTTATTTATTGAGGGGATTTCTGTTTGGAAAAGCAGGTTGACTAGTTAATTTTTAGACAAAGGGAAAAATCCAAATGCTTTGCTGGTACTTATAAAATGCAAAAAAAAAAAAAAAAAAAAATTAGAGGAGGATATCTAGTACATTGAGTAGGTCATCTGTTGAATATCTGTAAAAGAACATGAACAAGAATTCCATGTCTTTGCTTCCCTCTCCCCCAAAAAATCCACCCAAAACAAAAACAAAGAGAAGGAATATGTGTAGGTTAGAAGGTGTAGGTAAGTTTTGATCTGAATTACAGGTTTGGAAGGAAGATCTTCACTGATGGGATCATAAGTGGATTGAAATTTTTATTCATCACAAAATTACCTTTATAATGTTCCAAATGGTAATTTCTTTCAGGAATTCTGTAATTAGAGTGAATGTGATTTGATTAATTTTCAACCAAAAGATTTCTGTGGTTTTAATTTTTTTTTATTCTTAAATAATAAAAAAAAAAATTCCCCAATTACATGTAAAAACAAATTTTAACTTTAGTTAGTTTTTTTTTTTTTTTTTTTTAAGTTTTGGAATCTACATTGTATCCTTCATTTCCTCCCTGTGATAGTAAGCAATTTGATACAAGTTATGTAGAGTCATGTAAAACACTTACATATTAGTAATTTTGTGGAAGAGAGCTTGAATTAAAAAAGGGAAAAAAAAGAAAGAAAGTGTGCATCAGTCTATATTCAGATGACATCAGTTCTCTTTCTGGAGGCAAGATAGCATTTATCCTTTTTTGGGGGGTTATCTTGGATCATTTTATTGCTGAGGATTGTATTCATCATGTAGCATTGGTATTATTGTGTGCAATATTTTCCTGGTTCTGTTAACTTTGTTTTTATTCAGTTCATATAAGTTCAGGTTTTTCCAAAATTGTCCTGTTCCTCACAGTAATATTCCATTACAATCACATGTGTGTGTTTTTTTCCACTTAATAGTATTTTGTTTTTCAATTACTTATATAGTTTTCAACATTCATTTTTTATAAATTTTTGAGTTCTAAATTTTTCTGCTCCTCTTCCATCCCCACTCCCCAAGGCAGCAAGCAATCTGATATCCTATATATGTACAATCATTTTTAGCATTTTCATATTGGTTGTATTGTAAAAGAACAACAAAAAGAAAAGGAAAAATATAGTTTTTCTTAATGTATTTCTTGGAAGTCAATTTAAAAAAAATATCAACAGAATTAATGCCTCTTTTTAGAAATAAGTTATAGCTATATGAACTAGTTCATGTTAGTTTGTGTATTTATTATTCATTATGTAGTTTTCTTTGATACCTGTTTCCTGTTCGTAGCTTTTAAAGGAATCATTAAAAAAATAAATATACCTTTTTAAAATTAATTATAGTTTTTATTTACTGGATATATGCATGGGTAATTTTATAGCATTGACAATTGCCAAACCTTTTGTTCCAATTTTTCCACTCCTTCTTCCCCCCTTCCCCCCCCATGGCAAGTAGACCAATACATGTTAAATATATTAAAGTATAAATTAAATACAATATATGTATACATGTCCAAACAGTTGTTTTGCTGTACAAAAAGAATTGGACTTTGAAATAGTGTACAATTAGCCTGTGAAGGAAATCCAAAATGCAGGCGGACAAAAATAGAGGGATTGGGAATTCTATGTAGTGGTTCATAGTCATCTCCCAGAGTTCTTTCACTGGGTGTAACTAGTTCAGTTCATTACTGCTCTATTGGAACTGATTAGGTTCATCTCATTGTTGAAGATGACCACATCCATCAGAATTGATCATCATATAGTATTGTTGTTGAAATATATAATGATCTCTTGATCCTGCTCATTTCACTCAGCATCAGTTCATGTAAGTCTCTCCAGCCCTTTCTGAAATCATCCTGTTGGTCATTTCTTACAGAGTAATAATATTCCATAATATTAATATACCACAATTTATTCAGCCATTCTCCAGTTGATGGGCATCCACGTAGTTTCCAGTTTCTGGCCACTACAAAGAGAGTTGCCACAAACATTCTTGCACATACAGGTCCCTTTCCCTTCTTTAAGATCTCTTTGGGATATAAGCCCAGTAGTAACACCGCAGGGTCAAAGGGTATGGCCAGTTTGATAACTTTTTGAGTATAGTTCCAAATTGCTCTTCAGAATGGCTGGATGTATTCACAATTCCACCAACAATGTATCAGTGTCCCTGTTTTCCCACATTCCCTCCAACATTCATCATTATCTTTCCCTGTCATTCTAGCCAATCTGAGAGGTGTGTAGTGGTAATTGTCTTAATTTGCATTTCTCTGATTAATAATGACTAGGAGCATCTTTTCATATGGCTAGAAATAATTTTAGTTTCTTCATCTGAGAATTGTCTGTTCATATCCTTTGACCATTTATCAATTGTAGATGTCTTGATTACTTATAGATTCTTATAAATAAAGTCAATTCTCTATATAATAAATATGCCTTATTGTGGAAGTGTTTTAGAAATAAAAAATAATTACCTTATTTTATCATTTTTTTTCCTTAAGTATTTTAATGTAATGAAATCATCTTAAGATGTATAAGTAATCTGTTTATCAACTTTTTTTTTTCTTTTTAAAAGGAATTGTGCTTTCCCCCCCCCCCCCCATTATGGGAAAAATCTTAATCCCAGTTGTACTTTTGACTCAACAACTGTGGTTACTAGTTGAAAAAAGGTCTTAGAAAAATAAGAATCATTTTATTAGTTACATCTTGACTATTTATTTTTGTCAGCCCAGCATTTAAGGTTGAAGTACACTAGTAGCTTTGGAAAGATTCCTCAGAAGCAGCCACCTAAGTCCCATTGAAGGAACGACTTGACTTCCTAGGAGGAGGAGAAAAATGAAGTCTGACTCAATAGCCAGAAAAAGTTTTAACTCTTTTGATTACTAAGAACTAATGGCTTATGTAGTCACTAAAAACTAATAATGTTTGCGTGGCTACAATGAGTATAGAACATTTTAATAGAATCATAAATTTTAGAATGGGAGAGAACTCTGACAATCCTCTGATTGGTCCAGACACAATCATCAGTAAGTGAATTTGTCCAAGATTACAGTTATTAGCATAGCTAGAGCTAGAACCCAGTTCTCTTCACTTTCAGTTCAATGCTATTTTGTTTAAATTGTTTTATTATTGATTTTTACATGAAAACATTTTAATATGCAAAGAACTGTAATAACAATTGTATATGAAAATATGCTTTCATCTGCATTTGGAGTTTATTATTTCTCTCTCTGGCGGTGGATAACATTTTTCATCACCAGTCCTTTGGAATTAGTGCCATCTAGCTACCCTTCTTTTGGAAATTCTTGTTGGGCTTGTATTTATTTAGCATTTTTTTCCCCTATGAAATATTGATTGCTGCTGTTTTCACATTGTTGTTTACTTTTGAGTTTGTGCCTTGGTCTTTCTGCCTTTTTAATGGTCATATGAGTTTTTTGTTTTTGTTTTTTTCTTTTTTCTTTTCTGTTTGCTCATTTTCTAGCCTATTTCTTGACTTTGGACTTGATGTAAAAGTTGGATTTATGTTAAGGTTGGTCATGGGGGTCGAGAGGTTGGGGAGGAATAGGGCTGAGGAATTGGGGACCCAAATTTCAGACTTTTTTTGTGCTGCTGTTTTCAGAGGTAGTTTTTCAAGTTTTCATTGCTTTTTAGGTACAAGAGTGATCATTGCTATCCTAATCTTTATCTGGGTAGGATCTCTGTTCCTCTGTAGTTTCAAGTGCAAGTGCTAGCCTTGAAACGATAAACAGATCTGTTCTTTTGCAAGTGTAAATGCTATTGTTCCTATCTGCCTTGTGGCTGCAATTAGGGCCCTTTTCCTATATGACTATCCGGACCTTCTTACTCCTCTCTGCCCTGGAATTGTGACCCAGAACTGTGACTTGGAACTGTGTATGAGGAATAGAGTTGCTAATCAGTGTCTACTGCACCCATTGCCTTCAAAGGGTGTCCTGTAATCTCTTTCTGATTAGTTGATTAGTTGTCTGATCCCCTTACTACTGTCTGTGGAGTGAGAGTTCCTAAAACTTCCTGCACAATCACCTCCAGATGCATATTGTTAATGCTTTGGTTGTATCCTCTGGACTGTTCCCTACACATGGTATAGACTTTTCCTGCTGATCTCCTAAGTTGTTTAGGCTAGAAAAATGTCTCACCCTAACTGGTTGTCTCTGCAATTCCAAAACTCCATTTGAGGCATCATTTTAAAGTTGTTTGGAAAGGAATATTAGAAGAATTTGCTTGGATTGCTGTTTCTAATTCACTAGCTTGGCTCTGCCAGCTAAATATTGAATTTTTGAAAACCACGTTAATATTTGTCTATATTTTATTGTATTTTTATTTATTTTGTTAAATATTTCTCAATTATAAATTAAACTAATTTGAGCCTTAATTATGTTGTGGGCTTCAAATTTAGTATTTTATTTTTCCAAATATATGCAAATATAGTTTTCAGCATTGACTTTGCAAAACTTTGTGTTCCAGATATTTCACCCTCTCTCCTTCCCTCCCTCCTCCCCAAGACAGCAAGCAATCCTATATAGGTTAAATATGTGCAATTCTTCTAAACATGTTCTGTGGAAGAAAAATTATTTCAAAAATGGGAAAAAAAAACCATGAAAAAGAAGAAAAAACCAAGTAAACAACCAACAGCAATAACAAAAAGGTGAAAATATTCTATGCTTTGATTCACACTCATTCTCCATATTTCTCTGAATGTGAATGGTACTCTCCCTTACAAGTCTTTTGAAATTGTCTTGGATCACCTCATTGTTGCAAAGAGCCAAGTCCATCACAGTTGATCATCACATAATCTTGTTACTGTGATACCTCTGATCAAAAGGGAGATATTATTACTTCTTTGTACAACCTCAAAAGTCCCAATCAAGACATTGAAAATTGTACTGACCTCCAGCTTCCTGCAAGGTTCTGAGAGATGATTGTGAGTGTGTATCATCTTGAATGATAATAAAATTTAGAGCTTGCTTAGAACTGGTTTTATTGCTGGTATGCCTCAGATAACCTTCAACTATAGTATTGGACAATGTCTTTAATTATAATTTTTGATGTCTTCAGCTACTTTGTGAACTGATGGTCCTTTAGTGCCCCACACTTTTGTCACTTCCAGATTTCTTTTATATTTGGGTCTAAACCAGCAGTGATTTCCTGGGAATGGGGGTGGGGAGGGGAATGCATATACTCCTGGGGATATGCAAAATGAACTATTAGGCTACAGAAAGAACCTTTTTGGACACATTTCAATTTTTTTAAAATCTAAAAAAGAAAGGCATTAAATGCTTCTACTTGATATAAGAATTAACAGTGGTATTCTAACTTAGTCTATGTGTCAGATAACAATATTTAAAATTGTCTTCACAGTGTGGTGCCAGGGTTAATCATTTGTTTATTTGTTTTCAATCTTGTGATAGTATTTAAGTTACCTGTGCCTGGTTATGTGGATTTACAGATTATATTACTTAGTTTTAACTAATTTAACTCAGAAAATGGAGAAATGGCTTACTATTACTGCAAACAAATTGGTGGATTGAAAAATATTAACATTAATATTAATATGCAAAACAATATGCAAATGTCTGTGAACAGAGGCAACACTTTATGTCGGAATTACTATTTTTAAGCAATCACATTTAATAGTCTAATCAAATCGGATAAGAATTATGCCCCTAAATTCACAAGTGTAAAAAAAAAATTGTAAAAGAAAAATTAAGGAGATTATTTATTTGAATTATGTCTACTTTCATTACAAGTACATCATTCTCTAAGTGTATATTGTGGTTTGAGATATTAATTAATGAAGCAAGTATGTAAAACGATTCTGATAAGCTTTTGTTGTAGAAAACAATATATTTCACCAAATAAAAACTTATTTCTGTTCACTTAAAAGTCTTGGATTTGTAATTTTCTGACTTGTTTAAACATCTTTCAAATGAAGAATTCCAGTGGTTTTTGAATTCATTTGTTAATATAATAGATAAATGCTACACTTCCCAATTAGTTTGCAAGAACCACTGCTAGATAACAAGGAAGATGAAAATTTGCTAGTCTTAGAATCATTAACAATGGGATTGCATAATGGGATTAAAAAATGAATATCATGATTTAGTAAACTCAGCCAACAGAGCACTTTTTTCTTTTGGATCTAGGTGTAACTGTTTCTTCATTATTTTGTATTTTATAATTTCTGTTGTGTAACATACATTTTACAGTAGAACAAATGTATAATTTATAAATATGTATATATTGGGGGTGAGAAATGAAACATTTAGATTCGGTTGCTTTGTAGTACCATTTTTTAGTTCCTTTTTAAGCATATACAGGTATTAGAGGCAACTGTTGTGGCTGTACTATCACAGTTAAAAGTGTTCATTTAAAAAAATTTGTAGCACTTTCCCATTTTTTTCTCTCTGTAGGCCTTTCATTTTCATTTTAAAATTCTATGGGGATGACTCCACCAACAATTGATTAGTGTCCCAGTTTTCTCTCATTCCCTCCAACATTCGTCATTATTTTTTCTTTTCACATTAGCCAATCTGAGATTCTCTTCTAATTTTTATACAAGATAATTTTATACAATATAATAATTCTCTTCTAATTCTTATACAATATAATCTTTAGTATTAAGGTAATTATACACTTAAAATGTTTTATGGAATATGGCAAAAGGTGTTGGCTTAAGCTTAATTTCTGATGCATTGATTTTTCAGTTTTTACAGCATTTCTTATCAAATAGGAATTTTTTTCTTGATTTTATAATAATAAATAGATTTTTGAATTTTATCGTTTCTCATTCTACCTTGTCTTGTGTGTTCCATTAATTTAACTTTCTATTTTTTAACCAGTACAGATGGTTTTGATGACTGATACTCTGTACTATAGTTTGAAGTCTGGAAGTGCTATTTCCCCACTGTCCTTAACTCTTTTGTTCCCTTGGGGACATTCAGTTTATGGGCCATATAAGGCCCACAAAATCATTTGCTATTGTTCTGCCAAGGCAACTACAGATGACAACAGCCTCCCACTGCTTGAGTCCTGTAAGTTGATAATTTTAGATGGCCCTCTAATGGTATTGTCATATTCAGATAGCCCTTGGCAGAAAAAAAAAAAAACAAACAAACAAAAACAAAACGTTCCCCACTCCTGTTCTAGATTCTTTACTTTTCAAAATGAATTTTTTATTTACAATATTGAGTTCCTTAAGGTTTCTGTAAAGTTTTATTGGTATATCATTAAAATACATGAAGGACAAACAACAAAAATATAAATTTATTTTCATAGGATTATCATTTTTTATTGACATGAATCAACTATGAACACAGATAATTCTTCCAGATATTTATGTTATTCTTTATTTCTTTTAGAAACTCTTTGTAAATTGAATCTATACAAGACTTGTATGTGCTTTGGTAGAGTGATCCTTAGGTATTTTATGCATTTTGTAATTATTTTGTAATAATTTCCCTATTATTGCTTTTTTTGTGTGTGTGTGAATGCTATTGATTTTTGAGTTTTTATTCTGTACCTTGACTTTGCTGAAGCTATTGTGGCAATGATTATTTTTGCTGATTCTTTAGGATTTTCTAAGTAAAGCATCTATCATCATTTTAGCCATCTAAGTATGTCAATATATAGGCATATTTTTGCCTTTTCACTTTTTTTCTCTTATTAATATTGATAGCATTTCCAAAAGTATTGTGGGAAAATGGACATTTTTGATTTATTCATATTCTTTTCTGAGAAATCTTAGGTGTTTACATCTTATATGATGCTTATTTTTTGGTTTTAGAAAATATCGTTAATCTACTGTCCCAGGTAGAAAAGCCTTTGAGTTTTTGGCTTTCCTAGGGTAGTGGGAAGAAGAGGGAAAGTTGACTTTATTTCTTTTATATGCTTGTGGATTAGCTTGTGTTTCTTTGCCAAAGTGTTTTGATTGGAGGGGAGTGTTGAATGAGTGAGAAATTAGCTTGTTGTACCTTGAGTTTATTGGGTTGTTACCTTATTTGAGTATCTTAGTTGAAATTGCTTCATCTCTTGTATATAATTAATATTTTGGATGGGTTTGAGAACCTATGATGATCAGTGTTTAGTCCTCGATCTTATTGGTTCCTTAGTGCTGTTTTATGAAGCAATATTTTTCCTAATCTTTCTTCATTTATATGACTACACAAGTGTACTTATACTATTCATGCATACTTTTATGTATGTATGCCTGTTTAGTACATCAACAGCTAAGTTAAAGTAGTGATTTTAAAAAAAAATTACTACTCTGCCAGAGTCACTGTTATAGTCACTCCATAGGATTGAGGTCCATTTTTTATTATTCTATGCTCATTGGTTTTCCTTGATCAAAGGATTCAATAAGTGATCTGATTTTTTGTTTTATTTTACTTTGCTTTGTTTTTTTTAGCAATTAAGACTGTCTTCATATCATAACTAGGGAAAAATGACAGTCTATTGGCTGGAGCCTGTTCAGCTAACTTTTCAGAGCTTATAGTCTATTGGCATAGCCTTCAAGAATCCAGGTTTATTGACTTCTGAGCTATGAACTATAGAAGTAGGACTGTGTGGAGCAAAATGAGAAAAAAATATTTTTTTTGAAATGTTTGAAATTTCCAAAGGAATTTTTCCTATTATTTAATTTCTGATATAACTATTTAAAGCAGCAATTTTAATTAAACACTTAGTTATTATTGTGATTTTCTTAATCATAAATTTAAATGGCCTATGTGCTGTTTGGTTTGTGAGGTACAGTTATATTGCTATTTAGAATTAGTCATGAACTGTATTCTTACTAGAGTGAAATAACTTGAAAGAGAAATTGTTTTAGGTTCTTTTTATTCCCTTAATTTTACATGCTTCATTTTTTTATATTATGTAGTTTTAAAAAGGCAAGTGTCATTTGAATATAATATTCAATAGAATTCATCTGAAATGTTTTATTGGTTTAATTTTTAAAATAAGTATTGAGTTTTAAGTGGAAGCAAAAGATGGAGATTTTTAAGATGCAGAAAAAAAATTGTATACCTCACTCCAGTCTTTTTTAGAACACAAATATCATTGAAAATTAATGAAGGTTCCATCAATATGGTGCAGTCTCTCTGCATTTTCTGAGAGATTTATTTATATTTAATGAGCCTGCTATTCTAATTTCAGGTAACAGGAACAGCTGCACTAACTCTGATTTATTTACAAATAATTCATCCCCCAAGAATATAAATGACTAAAAATCTACAAATGTTAAGTATATTTTCCTCATAAATAGTATATTGTAGTATATATATTTTCTAGATGGAACTTGTCTTTAAATAGATATTGTTGCCAAAGTATGTTCTTATTAGATTGTATGTTCCATTGGAATCCCATTTGGAATGAAACTGAGGTCAGAATCTGAGAGGAAGATGAGAATTATGAATTTGACCAAGAAACCATTGTGCTGATCACTCATTTGTTTCATTAAAATTTAAAAACATTTTTCACTTATTAATTATTTTGTTACAAATTTCACCTGTTTGCATATATAATTCTACTAAGAGAAATGATTTTTCCTAAATATTTACATTCTGCTTTATTCCTTAGGAATGCTAATCAATATCAGGCAAATTAATTAAAAAATTCAATTAAGATTTCTTTGTTATTTATAAATACATTGTCACTAAACTTGAATCTTTGATGCAGTACAGCCATGATGCCAAGGAAATTGATGACAAAGTTAATAAGCGGATTTAAAATCAAGAAAAATATTAATGTTAATTTATAATGCCCTAAATATGACTGATTTAATTTGTAATATAACATGTTGAACGAGTTATACATTGTGTCTTTCTTCATTATTCAGAATATGAGCATCTTACTGTTTCTCATAATCATAACTAGTACATAATCATTAATATTTAATTTCTGTTTTGGAGGTTAATTGCAAGATCTACGTAATATAAGGTAACTATGAAGAAGCATATAATAACAAAAACGACAGTAATCAGTGCTGCTCTTATATATACAAAATAGTGTTTTAGCTACAGGAAGATTTATTATTTTTTCCTGTTTGTTGCTTATATTTTAATGAATAAGATCAATGTAGATTCAGTTCCAGTTTATATTTTAAATTTTGCAGACTATAGTAATTAATATGGTTGATTTATTGGAAGAACTAAGAGTATAGTTCAAAGAATATGTTATGTGTAGTACAAATTATCACAACTTTGAGGCCAAATTGGCTTATTATTATGACAAATAAAGATAATTGTTTCAAAACACATATTAACTAATTAGAAATGTTTCATTTAAGCTGATTCTACAGATAAATAGTAAATCAATTGCTTATTTTGAAAGAGTTTTTAAAAATTCTTTCTGCTTTACAATATGTATGTAAAATGAGAATTTACATGAATTGGAGCTGTAGCCCCTTGCCCGTGGCTGATAAAACTTGACTTAAGATCGTGATCTTAAGTAAATTGAGTATACAAGAGAACCCTTATACAGAATACACCAAGGTAGAATTGAATTTCTGCTCTTTTGGATACTATGAACACATCTCATGTTAATATGGTCCAGCAACACAAATGAGATGCCCTACTTAAAGCATCATTCTTTTCCTTATAATTGCCACCAAAAAAAAAAAAAAATAGGACTATGTAGGCATGTCCTTATTGAAAGAGGAAGCCTTAGATAAGGTAGGCCTTTTGCTATTCATCTTGTTTTCCCATTTAATATCTGTTTTTCCTGACTCCATGTTTGTCTCCATGGCCTTAGACAGATTGATCAGTCTCTCTAACTATCTGTCTGTTTATCTATCTATTTATTGAGAGGAGAGAGAGAGGGGCAAATATGAAATATATATAAAGTAAATTTTGGAGGGAAGGTTATTTGGAGCTGAGGTCAGGAAAATTTTTGTTTAGAAGGTAGTATCTCCGCTGAACTTGGAAGGAAACAAGGGATCTGAGAGGTAGAAAGAAAGAAGAGGCATACATTTTCGACATGAAATGTAGCTAGTTGTAAAGGTGAGAGGAATTTTGTGTTTGGAAGACTAGAAACAGAAACTAGAAACAGAAAGAAGACTAGGTATGTTGGACAAGGTTGAAATGGGGTTTAAATGTCAAACAGGAATTTCTATTTGGTCCTATTGAACCTCTGGAATGATTTGAGTTAGGGGAATGACAGTCTGTAACTATCTTTTGTTATTTATTCTTTTTCTTCCCTGCATTTCCTTATATCTTCTTTGTATGATTGTTTTCTTTTCAAATCTGAGTTGATGAGTTTTCTTTGCAACCATGTCAGTTTCTTTAGATACTTTCTTTTTCATAAACATTCTCATTGTGTCCAGAATTTAATTTTTGAGAGTTTTCCTTCTCTTAGATGACTTCTTCATTGTGTCTGGTACCTAGTCAGCATTTAATAAGTTCTTGTTGACTTGTTTTGATTTCACTTTAGGATTTTAGGCCATGGGAACTTATCCATCCTCTCTCTCTCAACCCTTTGCAATCCATTCTTCCTCCTCACCCCCATTGTGGGGTTGGTATTTGACTATACTTGACTTTCTTTTTTTCTGTTATGCATTCTCAGATAGGATGATCAATTTGCCCAAAGTTCCTCAGCATTTCTATATCAACAGCCATCTTTTTCATTGTTGGTGAGAATTTTCTTTAAAAGATTTTCTTGTTGAAGTTTTCATGGTTGCTTCTTCCATCTTTTGATGAATGAAATTTATGTTATAACAAGTGAAGAATTTATCAACTTCTCTTTTGGTAGGGAGTTAGCTCTAACATGTGGTCAAGTTTTTGGAATTTTCTATACTGAATTAGGCCTCTGCCAAGTTTTTATGTTTCCTGAACTTTTCCTCTGTTCTTTCCTTCTGTCAAGGAGATTTATACTGTGGTGTGAAGATTAAGTGGGACACATTAAAATAATTCAATTTATTGACCTATGTAATAAACCTCACAACTTGTAAAGTCTTTTAAAAAATTTGTTAACAATATGATTTTGTTTTGCTGCAATCACTTGTTTTTCTTAATTAAATTTTATTTTTTTCAATTTTTCCCCCTTTCACATCCACTCTTTACATTCTCCATCAATAATAAAAGAAAAATAAAACCTTAGTAACAAACCATTGGGAAAAAAAAATTCCTTGTGCCACATCCAAAAGATGTACAGTTATGGTTTTGTACAACTTGGTATTAAATTAACAAGCTTTTGGCAAATTACTTTATTATTCATCATGAAACAATATTTATGTTTATCAGATTGGATATCAAAGGAACTTTTTATTGAAGTCTGTTTTTTTCCAAGTCTAACATTTTGTGGCCTATACATTTTAAAAATTTTAATTCCTTTTTTTCAGTTAGCAAATATTAAAAAACAAAACAAAACAAAACAAAAAAAACCCCAAAACTTTTCTCCATCAACTCTCCTACTCTGAACAAAAATGAAAGACAAAACAAAGCCAAAAAAGTCAAACCCTCATCATGTAGCTGTATAGTTTCATACAACAAATTCCTACATGCCTTGTCTGAAAATGAATGTTTTTGTATGTATTTTAACTTATCACCTCTTTGTCAGGAGTTGCATAGTGTGATTCATTTATTTTTTGGATTTGTGGTTTATCGTTTTTTGTTTGTGGCTTAGAGTTCTAAAGTCCTTCAAAGTTTTTTTTTTTCTTATTAATTTTATTGTAGTTGTAAGGATTATCATTTTATTAATTATTCTCCTAATTATACTTGTTTTTCCAAGCATTGGTTCATAGAGGCTTTCTAGTTTCCCCTGAAACTGTCCATTTCATCATTTCTTTTGACACAGTGATAATTCCATATTTTAATATGCTACCATTTGTTTAGTCACTCTGTAGTTGGAAGGTGTTTCTTGAATTTCTAGTACTGGGTTTCACAAAAAAAGCTACAATAAATATTTTTATGCACATATCATTTTTATATACAGAACATTTGGGAAAGTAGGCTTGGTAGTGGTATATATCTAAGTTAGTTTGGATGTCTGATGAATTTTTGGGCATAGATCTAAATTACCTTCTAGAATAGTTTGACAAATTTACAATTCCATCATTGGTGAACTAGTGAACCTGTTTTTCTACAACCCCACCAATGCCTTTTCATCTTGATTGTTGTTTTGATTTCTTCTTCCAGTTCTTGTGTATTCTTTGAGTATCCATTGGAGAATGGCTTTCTTATAAATTTGAATTAATTTCCTTAAGTATCTTGAATATACAATTTTTTTTTTCTGAGGCATTTGAGGTTTTATGACTTGCCCAGGGTCACACAGCTAGAAAATATAAGATATTTTTAAATCAGAAAAACTTGTTGCAAAGATTTTTTTCCAGTTACCTGTCTCCCTTAAAATTTTGCATTAGATTATTAATGCAAAAATCTCTTAAATTTTATATAATCAGAAATTAACCAATTTATAATGATACTTTCCATTTTGTTTGATCAAGAAATCTTTTCCATCCATAAACTTTCTTTAATTTTTTTCCCCCATTTTTTGGTGTTCTATTTATTTTTAAAAATATTTTTCCCCAGTTACATTTAAAATACTTTTTTTTAAACATTTGTTTTTAAACTTTTGAATTGCAGATTCTCTTTCTTATCCTTATTGCCATCCCCTATTAAGAAACCCCATGTGAAGTTATGAAAAACATTTCCATAAAAGTCATGTTGTGCAAGAAAACATAAATCATCTACCCTAAAAAAAAAAAAAATCCACACAGAAAAAAAGTAAAAAGAGAGAGGGGTGGAGGGAGGGAAAAAGAGAAGAGGAGATGGAGGGAAGAAGGAAGAGAGGGAAAGAGGAAGAGAGAGAGGAAGAGGGGGGAGAGGGAGAAAGAGAAAGAAAGAGGGAGATGGGGAGGAAGAGAGGGAGAAGGAAGAGGGAGAGGGAGAGAATGTTTCAATCTGTACTCAGACACAATCAGTTCTTTCTCTGGGTATGTATAGGATTTTTCATCATAAGTCCTTCAGAGTAGTTGTAGATCATTGCATTGCTGAGAATAGCAAAGTTATTTATGGCTGATCATCCTAGAACACTATAATTACTATGTACACAGTACATTTCACTTTGCTTGAGTTCATGGAGGACTTTCTAGGTTTTTCTAAGAGCATCCTGCTCATCATTTCCCTTAAAACAATAATATTCCATCTTAATAAAAATTTATTCAGCTGTTCCCCAATTGGCGGGCATCCCCTCAGTTTCTACTTTTTTGCCCTGAGAGATGATATAAATATTTTTGTACATTCAAGTCTTTTTCCTTTTTAAAAAAATCTCTTTTGGGATTCATGCCAAATATTGGTATTGTTAAGTTAAAAGATAGGCATGAATTTATAGCCCTTTGGGCATAGATTATATCTTTTCATCAGTTGAGTCATGCTCCTCCATCTTTTTTTTTTTTTTTTTTTTTTTTATAAATTTGACTCAGTTCCTTCTATGCTTGAGAAACGAGATCTCATCAAAGAAACGTGTTTCAAAATTCTTTTTATGATTACTGTTGCTAACTATTTTTTCCCATTTATTCGATTCTTACTCTCTTTTTATCCTGTCCTTCCTCAAAAGTGTTTTGCTACTGACAACTCCCTCCGTCATATGCCTTCTCTTTTGTGATTCTCTCCCCTCTTCCCATATCCCATTCCTCTCTTACTTTCCTGCAGATAGGTAAGATAGATTTCTATACTCATATTGGGATTGTATGCTATTTCCTGTTTGAGTCAGTCTTCATGGCTCAAGTTCATGGCTCATGATGAGAGTAAGGTTCATTTATTCCTTCTCTCCTCCCCCCTCTTCCTTTCCACTGTAAAAAGCTTTCTTGCTTCTTTTTAATGGCATCATATATTTTATAAAATTCTACTTTTTCCTTACCTTTTCTCCTAATGCATTTCTCTCACCCCTTTTTCATCTTTTAAAGATATTATCCCTTCATATTCAACGTACACCTATGCGCTTTGCCTAGATATACTTCTTTTAATTGCCATAATAATAAAAACTTTCTAATGAGTTACAGATATTATCCTTCTTTGTAGGAATGTAAACAGATAAATCTTATTAAGTCCCTTTTGATATCATTTTCCTGATTATCCTCTTTATACTGCTCCTGAATCCTGTATTTGAAAATCAGAATTTCTATTCAGTGCTGGTCTTTTCATAACAAGTGCTTGAAAATCCTCTATTTCATTGAATAATCACCTTTTCCCCTGAAGGATTATACCAATTTTTTTTTTTTTTTTTTCCCTTGGGTGCTTCTTGGTTGTAATCTTAGCTCTATTGCTCTCTTTAATGTAGAAGCTGCTAAATCTTGTGTTATCCTGACTCTGGCTTTGCTATTCTTTAATTGTTTCTTTCTGGATACTTGCAATATTTTCTCTTTGGCCTAGGAGTTCTGGAATTTGGCCAAAATATTTCTAAAAATGTTTTCATTTTGGGATCTCTTTCAGGAGGTGATAAGTGGATTCATTAATTTCTGTTTTACCCTTTGTTTCTAGAATAGCAAGACAGTTTTCCTTGATAATTTCTTGAAAGATGATGATGTCCAGGCTCCTTTTTTGATCATGACTTTCAGGTAGACTAATTTTATTTTTTATTTTTCTTTTTTATTATAGCTTTTTATTTACAAAACATATGTATGGGTAATTTTTCAACACTGACCCTTGCAAAACCTTCTTTTCCAAATTTTCCCCTACTTCTGCCTCCCCCCTCCCCTAGATGGCAGGTATTCCAATTTGTGTTAAAATATAAAATAAAATAGGATCTAGAAAAAAACAAAACAAAGCAAAACCTGAGAAGGAAAATAAAAATTCAAGCAAACAGCAACAGAAAGAGTGAAAATGCTATGTTGTGGTCCACACTCAGAGGGAAACTATCCTATGTACTTCCAATTTATTTATAATCTCATTCTTTATGCCTATTTCATGAATCCATTTTGAACTCGGGTCCTCCTGACTTCACAGCTGGTGCTCTATCCACTTTGCCACCTAACTGCCCCTATGAACCCATTTTGACCTTAGCTTGGTGTACAGTGTTAAGTGTAGGTCAATGCCTAGTTTCTGCCATACTAATTTCCAATTTTCCCAGCAGTTTTTGTCAAACAGTGAATTCTTGTACCAAAAGTTGGAGTCTTTGGGTTTGTCAAACACTAGATTATTAAAGTTATTGACTGCTTTGTCCTGTGAACCTGACCTATTTCGGCTGATCTACTATTCTTTTTCTTAGCCAATACCAAATGGTTTTGGTGACCACTGCTGTATAATATAGTTTTAGATCTGGTAGAGCTAGGCCACCTTCAATTGATTTCTTTTTCTTTTTTTTTTTTTTTTTTTTTTTTTTTAATTTTTATTTTATTTTATAATTATAACTTTTTTTGACAGTACATATGCATGGGTAATTTTTTACAACATTATCCCTTGCACTTACTTCTATTCAGATTTTTTCCCTTCCTCCCCCAACCCCCTCCCCCAGATGGCAAGCAGTCTTATATATGTTAAATATATTACAGTATATTCTAGATACAATATATGTGTGTAGAACCGAATTTTTTGTTGCACAGGAAGAATTGGATTCAGAAGGTAAAAATAACAGTTTACATTCATTTCCCAGTGTTCCTTTTCTGGATGTAGCTGGTTCTGTCCATCAGTAATCAATTGGAATTGGATTAGCTCTTCTCTATGTTGAAGAAATCCACTTCCATCAGCATACATCCTCGTACAGTATCATTGTTGAAGTGTATAAAGATCTTCTGGTTCTGCTCGTTTCACTCAGCATCAGTTGATGTAAGTCTCTCCAAGCTTCTCTGTATTTCTCCTGTTGGTCATTTCTTATAGAACAATAATATTCCATAACATTCATATACCATAGTTTACCCAACCATTCTCCAATTGATGGATATCCATTCATCTTCCAGCTTCTAGCCACTATAAAAAGGGCTGCCACAAACATTTTGGCACATACAGGACCCTTTCCCTTCTCTAGTAGTTCCTTGGGGTATAAGCCCAGTAGTAGTATGGCTGGGTCAAAGGGTATGCACATTTTGATAACTTTTTGGGCATAATTCCAGATTGCTCTCCAGAATGGTTGGATTCTTTCACAACTCCACCAACAATGCATCAGTGTCCCAGTTTTCCCACAGCCCCTCCAACATTCATCGTTATTTGTTCCTGTCATCTTAGCCAATCTGACAGGTGTGTAATGATACCTCAGAGTTGTCTTAATTTGCATTTCTCTGATCAATAGTGATTTGGAACACTCTTTCATATGAGTGGAAATAGTTTTAATTTCATCATCTGAAAATTGTCTGTTCATATCCTTTGACCATTTATCAATTGGAGAATGGCTTGATTTCTTATAAATTAAAGTCAATTCTCTGTATATTTTGGAGATGAGGCCTTTATCAGAACCTTTAACTGTAAAAATTTTTTCCCAATTTGTTACTTCCCTTCTAATCTTGTTTGCATTAGTTTTGTTTGTGCAGAAACTTTTTAATTTGGTGTAATCAAAATGTTCTATTTTGTGATCAATAATGGTCTCTAGTTCTCCCTTGGACACAAACTCCTTCCTTCTCCACAAGTCTGAGAGGTAAACCATCCCATGTTCCTCCAATTTATTTATGATTTCGTTCTTTATGCCTAAATCTTGGACCCATTTTGATCTAATCTTAGTATGTGGTGTTAAATGTGGGTCCATGCCTAGTTTCTGCCATACTAATTTCCAGTTTTCCCAGCAGTTTTTGTCAAATAATGAATTCTTATCCCAAAATTTGGGATCTTTGGGTTTGTCAAAGATTAGATTGCTATTTTTATTCACTATATTGCCCTGTGAACCTAACCTATGCCACTGATCAACTAGTCTATTTCTTAGCCAATACCAAATGGTTTTGGTGACTGTTGCTTTATAATATAGCTTTAAATCAGGTACACTTAGACCACCTTCCTCTGACTTTTTTTTCATTAGTTCCCTTGCAATTCTCGACCTTTTATTCTTCCATATAAATTTTGTTGTTATTTTTTCTAGGTCATTAAAATAGTTTCTTGGGAGTCTGATTGGTATAGTACTAAATAAATAGATTAGTTTGGGGAGTATTGTCATCTTTATTATATTCGCTCGGCCTATCCAAGAACACTGAATGTCTTTCCAATTATTTAAATCTGACTTTATTTTTGTGGCAAGTGTTTTGTAATTTTGCTCATATAATTCCTGACTCTCCTTTGGTAGATATATTCCCAAATATTTTATACTATCGACTGTTATTTTGAATGGAATTTCTCTTTGTATCTCTTGCTGTTGGATTGTGTTGGTAATGTATAAAAATCCTGAGGATTTATGTGGATTTATTTTGTATCCTGCGACTTTGCTAAAATTCTGAATTATTTCTAATAGCTTTTTAGCAGAGTCTTTGGGGTTCTCTAAGTATACCATCATGTCATCTGCGAAAAGTGACAATTTGATTTCTTCATTTCCTACTCTAATTCCTTGGATCTCTTTCTCGGCTCTTATTGCCAAGGCTAGAGTTTCTAGTACTATATTGAATAGTAATGGTGATAGTGGGCAACCTTGTTTCACTCCTGATCTTACAGGGAAAGGTTCTAGTTTATCACCATTACATATGATGTTTACTGAAGGTTTTAAATATATGCTCCTTATTATTTTAAGGAATAGTCCATTTATTCCTATACTCTCAAGCGTTTTTAGTAGGAATGGATGTTGGATTTTATCAAATGCCTTTTCTGCATCTATTGAGATGATCATATGGTTTTTATTAATTTGATTATTAATATGGTCAATTATACTAATAGTTTTCTTAATATTAAACCAGCCCTGCATTCCTGGTATAAATCCCACTTGGTCATAGTGTATTATCCTGGGGATGATTTTCTGAAGTCTATTTGCTAATATCTTATTTAAGATTTTAGCATCAATATTCATTAAGGAAATTGGTCTATAGTTTTCTTTCTCAGTTTTCGATCTACCTGGTTTAGGTATCAGTACCATGTCTGTGTTATAGAAGGAATTTGGTAGGACTCCTTCAATCCCTATTTTTTCAAATAGTTTACATAGCATTGGAGTTAGTTGTTCTTTAAATGTTTGGTAGAATTCACCTGTAAATCCATCTGGTCCTGGGGACTTTTTCTTAGGAAGTTGGTTAATAGCTTGGTCTATTTCTTTTTCTGAGATGGGACTATTTAGACTACTTACTTCTTCCTCTGTTAATCTGGGCAAGCTATATTTTTGAAGGTATTCTTCCATTTCATTTAAGTTATCGAATTTATCAGCATAAAGTTGAGCAAAGTAGCTCCTAACTATTGTTCTAATTTCCTCTTCATTAGTGGTGAGTTCACCCTTTTCATTTTCAAGACTATCAATTTGCTTTTTCTCTTTCCTTTTTTTAATCAGGTTTACTAAGGGTTTGTCTATTTTGTTGGTTTTTTCATAAAACCAACTCTTAGTTTTATTAATTAATTCAATAGTTTTTTTACTTTCAATTTTATTAATCTCACCTTTTATTTTTTGAATTTCAAGTTTTGTGTTTGTCTGGGGGTTTTTAATTTGTTCCTTTTCTAGCAATTTTAGTTGTAAGCCCAATTCGTTGGCCCTCTCTTTCTCTATTTTATGCAAGTAGGCCTGTAGAGATATAAAACTTCCCCTTATTACTGCTTTGGCTGTATCCCACACATTTTGGTATGATGTCTCATTATTGTCATTTTCTTGGGTGAAGTTATTAATTATGTCTATGATTTGCTGTTTTACCCAATCATTCTTTAGTATAAGATTATTTAGTTTCCAATTATTTTTTGGTCTATTTTCCCCTGGCTTTTTATTAAATGTTATTTTGATTGCATTATGGTCTGAAAAGGATGCATTTACTATTTCTGCCTTACTGCATTTGATTTTGAGGTTTTTATGCCCTAGTATATGATCAATTTTTGTATAGGTTCCATGAACTGCTGAGAAGAAAGTATATTCCTTTCTGTCTCCATTTAGCTTTCGCCAAAGATCTATCATATCAAACTTTTCTAGTATTCTACTTACCTCTTTGACTTCTTTCTTATTTATTTTGTGGTTTGATTTATCTAATTCTGAGAGTGCAAGGTTGAGATCTCCCGCTATTATAGTTTTGCTATCTATTTCCTCTTGCAGTTCTCTTAATTTCTCTTTTAAGAATTTAGATGCTTCACCACTTGGTGCATACATGTTTAATATTGATACTGCTTCACTATTGATGCTTCCCTTTAGCAGGATATAATGCCCTTCCTTATCTCTTTTAATCAGATCAATTTTTGTTTTTGCTTGATCTGAGATGAGGATGGCTACTCCTGCTTTTTTGGTTTTGCCTGAAGCATAATAGATTCTGCTCCACCCTTTTACTTTTAGTTTGAATGTCTCTTCCTGTTTCAGGTGTGTTTCCTGTAAACAACATATAGTAGGATTCTGACTTTTAATCCAGTTTGCTAACTGCTTCCTCTTTATGAGGTAGTTTGCCCCATTCACATTTATGGTTAGAAGGACTAATTCTATATTGCTTGCCATCCTATTAACCCCTGCTTATGCTTTTCCCCTTTCCTTCCCTTTTACCCTCCTATTCAGTATTAAACTGGTAAACACCACTTGCTTTTCACAGCCCTCCCTTTTTAGGATCCCTCCCCCACCTTAAAGATCCTCTCCTTATTTTACCCCTTTTCCTCGAAATTACTGTATTCCCTTCCCCTTAGCTTACTCCTTCCCTTTCACTTTTCAATGAAGTGGAAGAAGTTTCACCATAAATCGAATATGTCTATTGATACACGCTATGTTCATCTCCCTCCTTTCTTTCTCTCAGATATAATAGGTTCCTTTGCCTCTTCATGAGATGTAGTACCACCACTTTATACTTTTTTATAATATAATCTCCTTTCCACCTCTAGTTTCTAAGACAAATTGTACATATGTTCTTTACATATTTTTTTGACAGAAGTATAGTTCTCAAGATTTCTTTTTACCTTTTTAGAAATCTCTTGAGTTCTGTATTTGAAGATCAAACCTTTTATGTAGGTCTGGTTTTTTCATCAAAAATAGATGGAATTCATTTATTTCGTTAAATGTCCATCTTCTTCCCTGGAAAACGATGCTCATTCTTGCTGGGTAAGTTATTCTTGGCTGCATACCAAGTTCCTTAGCCTTTCGGAATATCATGTTCCAGGCCCTGCGTTCTTTTAATGTGGACGCTGCTAGATCCTGGGTTATCCTTACTGTGGATCCTCCATATCTGAATTGTTTTTTTCTAGCAGCTTCCAATATCTTTTCCTTTGTCTGATGGTTCTTGAACTTGGCCACTATATTTCTTGGCGTTTTGATTTTAGGGTCCCTTTCAGTAGGTGATCGATGAATTTTTTCAATGTCTATTTTACCCTCTGTTTCCAAAACGTCTGGGCAGTTCTCTTTGATAATTTCCTCGAAAATGGTGTCCAAGCTCTTTTTTTCCTCCCATTTTTTAGGGAGTCCGATTATTCTCAAATTGTCTCTCCTGGATCTGTTTTCCAGGTCTGTTGTCTTTCTGGTAAGGTACTTGACAGTCTTTTCAATTGTTTCATTTCTCTGGTTTTGCTTGACTCCCTCTTGGTTTCTCCTTGAGTCATTCGTTTCTACTTGTTCCAGTCTAATTTTCAATGATGTATTTTCTTCACTCACTTTTTTTATATCTCTTTGTAATTGTCCAATTGAGTTTTTATCTTCTATGGAATTTTTTTCCATTTTATCCATTTTATTTTTTAGAGAGCTGATTTCTTTTTCCAGCTCACTAATCCTGTTTTCCTTGGAGTTGTTTACCTTTTCCAGCTCACTAATCCTGTTTTCCTTGGAGTTGTTTACCTTTTCCAGCTCACTAATCTTGTTTCTCAATGATTTGATTTCTTTATCCACTCTGTCTTTGAATGCATGGGATGACTTCTCCAGGCTCTCTTGCCAAGCTTCCCTTTCCTTTTCCCATTTCTCTTCCAGCTCTCTTGTGAGAGCCTTTTTGATTTCCTCTATGAGGTTCTTTTGTATTGAGGAGCAGCTTATATCCCTCCCAGGGGATACATCTGGGGACAGTCTGTTCCTAGTCTCCTCAGCATTTGAAGTCTGCTCCCTCTCCACACAGAAGCTGTCAATGGTTAGAGCCCTTTTGAATTTTTTGTTCATTTTGTCAGAGTAGGAATCAAAGAAAACAAACTGACAAGAGAAACAATTGGTCTGTTTTGCGGGGGATAGGGCTGGATGGTATTAATGGGCTTCCTCTACAGACTGGGGGTAGGGCAGCAGAGAGCCACTAACAGAACAGCAATGACTGTACTGAGTCTGCTTTCTGAGGCTCCGAGAACGCACTGAGTCAGTCCAGGTGGGGGTTGGGGGTGGCCGGGCTCTGAGAGACGCTGGCTTTCTGGGGTTTTAATCTTCACCTCCGGTGTTTACACCCTCTCCACCGCTCCTGGCTTGCTGCCAAGATGGAGCATCCACACTGGGGCAAAAGCCCTTTCACAGAAATGGCAGAGATCACACCCCTCCCCCTCCGGTCTGAGCTGTGTGAGCTGCCTGTCTTGCTCTGGCTGTCTGCCCTCAGTCTGCGCCCAGTCTGATTGACCCTCCCCCGAGCAAACACAGACCTTTTCTGGCGACTTTCAAGGATGTCTTCTCTTGGTGATAATTTGTGGATTTCTTTCTGGGTCAAGCATTAAGTCAGAGGCTTGTCATGAAGTAAGTTCTGAGAGAAAACGAGGAGCTCAAGCAGCTGTCTGCCTCCACGCCGCCATCTTCGAAAAGATCCAATTGATTTCTTTTTCATTAGTTCCCTTGAAAATCTTGACCTTTTGTTCTTCCCGATGGATTTTGATATTTTTTCTAGGTCATTAAAATAGTTTTTTGGGAGTCTGATTGATATAGTACTAAATAAATAGATTAGTTTAGGTAGTATTGTCATCTTTATTATATTTGCTCGACCTCTCCAAGAGCACTTAATATTTTTCCAGTTGGTTAGATCTGACTATTTGTGTAGAAAGTTTTTTGTAGTTTTGCAAATATAGTTCCTGACTTTCCCTTGGCAGATTGATTCCCAAATATTTTATACTATTGGCAGTTACTTTAAATGGAATTTTTCTTTGTAACTCTGTAGTTACAATTACTAGTCTGCCCTAGGCCCAACAGAGTACTTTTGACCACTGACCTTTGCAATGTCAACTCTACCCGGCTCACCTCCTCTGAGGCCTTCAAAGGTCTCTGGCCACTATCTCTTGAATCTATAGTTTAATAACCGGTAGCGCACTCAAGAACAGCCACATGTAATCTTAAAAGCCTTTATTATACCTACTCACATAATGCCCTGACTTGATGCCCTGACTTGTTGGTTCCCGAGTGAACACCTGGTCAGAAGACCCACGTGTTCACTACCAAAATCTTTACCTCTTTTGGCTACCCATCTTGGCTTGGCCACCCAGGGTAGGGAGCCAGGGTGAAGAGCGCCAGGTTAAAGAGAGTGACTGATGCCTGCAGTGGGCTTTTAAAGGGCCTGTGAGGTCACACACACAGCCAATCAGCGAGAGAGTCACCCATTATGAAGCTATCTCAATATGGACAGGATCCCACCTACAAGGCAGTCCTAATATCCACAGAAATTACTTCTGGGCCTCAATCTCCTGATGCACCGTGTCCGCCCATTTAAAGGGCCCTTACATAACTCCAACTGTTGGATTTTGTTAATGATATATAAGAATGATGATGACTTATATGGGTTTATTTTGTATCCTGCAACTTTGCTAAGGGTGTGGATTATTTCTAATAGCTTTTTAATAGAATCTCAGCGGTTCTCTAAGTTTACCATCATATCTTCTGCAAAGAGTGATAATTTGGTTTCCTCATTACCTACTCTAATTCCTTTAATTTCTTTCTCAACTCTTATTGCCAAAGCTAGCGTTTCTAATACAATATTGAATAGTAATGGTGATAGTGGGTAACCTTGTTTCACTCCTAATCTTACTGGGAAAGATTCCAGTTTTTCCCCATTATATATGATGCTTATTGACGGTTTGAAATACATGCTCCTGACTATTTTAAGGAAAAGTCCATTTATTCCTATCCTCTCAAGTGTTTTTATTAGGAATGGATGTTGGATTTTATCAAATGCTTTTTCGGCATCTATTGAGGTGATCATACGGTTTTTGTTACTTTAGTTATTGATATAGTCAATTATGCTAATAAATTTCCTAATATTGAACCAGCCCTGCATTCCTGGTATAAATCCTACTTGATCATTGCGTATTATCCTGGGGATGATTTTCTGTAATCTTTTTGCTAATATTTTATTTAAGATTTTAGCATTAATTAGAGAGATTGGTCTATAATTTTCTTTCTCTGTTTTCAATCTACCTTGTTTAGGTATCAGTACCATGTCTATGTCATAAAAGGAATTTGGTAGGAGTCCTTCATTCCTTATTTTTTAAATAGTTTATATAACATTGAAGTTGTTCTTTAAATAGAATTCACATTGAAATTGAAACTATAGGGGGCAGCTAGGTGGCGCAGTGGATAGAACACCAGCCTTGAATTTAGGAGGACCTGAGTTCAAATCTGGTCTCAGACATTTAACACTTCCTACCTGTGTTAACCGTGGGCAAGTCACTTAACTCCAGTCTCAGGAAAAAAAAAAAAAAAAAAAGAAATTGAAACTATATCCACTCATGTGAAAGTGTTCCAAATCACTACTGATCAGAGAAATGCAAATTAAGACAACTCTGAGATACCACTACACACCTGTCAGATTGGCCAAGATGACAGGAAAAGATAATGATGAATGTTGGAGGGGATGTGGGAAAACTGGGACACTGATGCATTGTTGGTGGAGTTGTGAAAGTATCCAACCATTCTGGAGAGCAATTTGGAACTATGCCCAAAAAGTTATCAAAATGTGTATACACTTTGATCCAGCAGTGCTACTACTAGGATTATATCCCAAAGAAATACTAAAGAAGGGAAAGGGACCTGTATGTGCCAAAATGTTGTGGCAGCTCTTTTTGTAGTGACTAGAAATTGGAAAATGAACAGATACCCATCAATTGGAGAATGGTTGGGTAAATTATGGTATATGAATGTTATGGAATATTATTGCTCTGTAAGAAATGACCAGCAAGATGAATACAGAGAGGCTTGGAGAGACTTACATGATCTGATGCTGAGTGAAATGAGCAGAACTAGGAGTTCACTATACGCTTCAACAACGATATTGTATGAAGATATATTCTAATTGAAGTGGATATCTTCAACATAGAGAAGATCCAATTCATTCCAGTTGATCAACGATGGACAGAAACAGCTACACCCAGAGAAGGAACACTGGGAAAGGAGTGTAAAATATTTGCACTATAGTCTGTCTTTCTATCAAGGTTACTTATACCTTCGGAATCCAATTCTTACTGTGCAACAAGAAATTTGGTTTTACACACATATATGTAGGATATACTGTAACACATTTATTATATGTGGGATTGCCTGTCATCTAGGGGAGGGGAAAATTTGGAAAAGTGAATACAAGGGATAATGTTGTAAAAAAAAAAAAAATACCTATGCATATGTGTTAGGATTACTAGGTGAGAACTCAGGTTGTCTGGACAATTACAAGGTGACAACTCAGGTTGACTTGACAGTTCTCTGGCTCAGGCCTGTAAAGGGAGTTTATACCTTAGGAATCCTAGAAGGAGCAAGCTCATTGGTTGAAGTGGTTCTTCCCAGAAGCCCTTGCATTATCCCACGCCCATTCTCTGGGAGGATAAAAGAGGACACCACTCCAGAGATAGGAGAGGTCTCTGCATTACATCAGGCCTGACGGGGTTCTCTGCAGGAAGGGAAGTCACTTCTCTGGACTAGAGTTAACAGCAACTGCCTGGAGACAACGGTTCACTATAGGAAGAAGAATCTGTCTGAGAGATTTGAGTAGACACAGCAGATCTCTTCCCAGAGAGCGATCTGGCAGCTTCTGGAGACGACAGCTCGCTACACATATGTAGTGTCAAAAAAATTATAATTATAAAATTAATAAATTAAAAAAAATAAATAGAATTCACATGTAAATCCATCTGGTCCTGGGGATTTTTTCTTAAGGAGTTGATTCATAGCTTGTTCTATTTTTTTTTTTTTTTTTCTAAAATAGGACTACTTAAGCTATTTACTTCTTCCTCTATTAATCTGGGAAGCCTATATTTTTGAATTTATTGCCATAAAGTTGGGCAAAGTAACTCTTAATTATTGCTGTAATTTCCTCTTCATTGATGGAAAGTTTTCCCTTTTCATTTTTAAGACTAACAATTTGATTTTCCTCTTTCCTTTTTCTAATCAAATTTACCAAAGGTTTCTCTATTTTGTTGTTTTTTTCATAAAACCAATTCTTAGTTTTATTTATTAATTCAATAGTTTTTTTACTTTCAATTTTATTAATTTTTCCTTTTAATTTTAAAATTTCAAGTTTAGTATTTGATTGGGGTTTTTAAATTTGGTCTTTTTCTAGCTTTTTAAGTTGCAAGCCCAATTCATTGATCTTCTCTTTCTCTAATTTATTCAAGTAAGCCTCTAATTTTGGTATACTGTCTCATTGTTGTCATTCTCTTGGGTGAAATTATTAATTGTGTCTATGATTTGCTGTTTTACCTATTCATTCTTTAGGATGAGATCATTTAGTTTCCAATTACTTTTTGGTCTATTTACCCCAACTTTTTGTTGAATGTAGTTTTTATTGCATCATGATCTGAAAAGAATGCATTTACTATTTCTGCCTTTCTGCATTTAATTTTGAGGTCTTTATGTCTTAATAGATGGTCAGTTTTTGTATAGGTTCCATGAACTGCTGAGAAGAAAGTGTACTTCTTTCTATCACCATTCAGTTTTCTCTAAAGATCTATCATACCTAATTTTTCTATTTACCTCTTTAACTTTTTTCTTATTTGTTTTGTGGTTTGATTTATCTAATTCTGAGAGTGCAAGGTTGAGATCTCCCACTATCATAGTTTTGCCATCTGTTTCTCTTTTTAACTTCTCCTTTAGGAATTTAGATGCTATACCACTTGGCATATATATACATACATATATATATATATATTTAGTATGAATATTGCTTCATTGTCTATGCCACCCTTTTAAAAAATTATTTATTTATTTATTTAATTTTAAAGAGTTTTATTTTTTTATTTTTTAAATTTTTTTAATTATAGCTTTTTATTGACAGAACAAAATCATGGGTAATTTTTACACCATTGTTCCTTGCACTCACTTCTATTACAACTTTTCCCATCCCTCCCTTCACCCCCTCCCCTAGATGGCAGGTAGTCATATACATGTTAAACATGTTAAAGTATTTCCTAGATACAATATATGTGTGCAGATCCGTACAGTTCTCTTGTTGCACAAGAAAAATTGGATTCAGAAGGTAAAATTAACAGTTTACACTCATTTTCCAGTGTTCCTTTTCTGGATGTAGCTGATTCTGTCCATCATCGATCAATTGGAATTGGATTAACTCTTCTCTATGTTGAAGATATCCACTTCCATCAGCATACATCCTCGTACAGTATCATTGTTGAAGTGTATAAAGATCTTCTGGTTCTGCTCGTTTCACTCAGCATCAGTTGATGTAAGTCTCTCCAAGCTTCTCTGTATTTCTCCTGTTGGTCATTTCTTATAGAACAATAATATTCCATAACATTCATATACCATAGTTTACCCAACCATTCTCCAATTGATGGACATCCATTCATCTTCCAGCTTTTAGCCACTATGAAAAGGGCTGCCACAAACATTTTGGCACATACAGGTCCCTTTCCCTTCTTTAGTATTTCCTTAGGATATAAGCCCAGTAGTAGTATGGCTGGGTCAAAGGGTATGCACATTTTGATAACTTTTTGGGCATAATTCCAGATTGCTCTCCATAATGGTTGGATTCTTTCACAACTCCACCAACAATGCATCAGTGTCCCAGTTTTCCCACAGCCCCTCCAACATTCGTCATTATTTGTTCCTGTCATCTTAGCCAATCTGACCGGTGTGTGATGATATCTCAGAGTTGTCTTAATTTGCATTTCTCTGATCAATAGTGATTTGGAACACTCTTTCATATGAGTGGAAATAGTTTTAATTTCATCATCTGAAAATTGTCTGTTCATATCCTTTGACCATTTATCAATTGGAGAATGTATGCCACCCTTTAGCAAGATGTAGTTTCCTTCCTTAACTCTTTTAATTAGATCAATTTTTTGCTTTTGCTTGATCTAAGGATGGCTACCCCTGCTTTTTTGACTTCACCTAAAGCACAATAGATTCTGCTCCAGCTTTTTACCTTTACTCTGTATGTATCACCCTGCTTTAAATGTGTTCCCTGTAAACAACATATTGTAGGATTCTGGCTTTTCATCCAATCTGTTAACCACCTCTGCTTTATCACATTCACGTTTACGGTTAAAGCTACTAATTTTGTATTTCCTACCATCTTATTATCCCCAGATTATGCTTTTCTTTTCCTTTCCCCTCTTATCCCCCTCCCAGTATTAAACTTATGGGCACCACTTGCTTCACACAGCTCTCCCTCTTTAGAATCCCTCCCATCCCCTTTGAGTCCTTTTCCCTTTCTTATTTATACCTTTCCCTTATTACTCTTTTCCTTTTCCCTTTTCCTCTCCCACTTTTTAATGAGATGAGAGAAGTTTCTCTCTAAACCAAATATGTCTAATATTTTCTCTTTGAGCCAAATCTGATGAGAGTAAGACTCACACAATGTTCTTCCCCCTCCCTAAACTCCCTCAGATATGAAAGTTTTCCTTTGCCTCGTCGGGGGATGTAATTTCCTTCTTTTTTATCTCCTCTTTTCCCTTTTTTCTGATACTATCCCCTTTTCACTTCTTCTTCCCTTTTTATTTTTTTTATTGTAACAGTAAAATCAAATTATACATGTGTTCTTTACGTATGCCCTTAACAGAAATATAGTTCTCAAGAGTTCTTTTTATCTTTTATGCTTCTCTTGAGTCCTATATTTGGAGATCAAATTTTTCTTTTTTTTTTAGGTCTGGTTTTTTCATTAGGAATAAATGGAATTCACTTGTTTCATTGAATGTCCATCTTTGTCCCTGGAAGAAAATGCTCAGCTTAGCTGGGTAGTTTATTTTTGGCTGTATTCTGAGTTCTTTTGTCTTTTGGAATATCAGATTCCAGGCCCTTCCATCCTTTAAAGTGGAAACAGCTAGATCCTGAATGATCCTTATTGTGGCTCCTTGGTATTTGAATTTTTTTTTTTTTTTGGGCTGCTTATAATATTTTTTCCTTAGTCTGATAGTTTTAAAATTTAGCCACAATATTCCTTGGAGTTTTTATTTTCGGGTCTCTTTCAGAAGGTGTTTGATGAATTCTTTCAATACCTATTTTACCTTCTGATTCTGTTACATCTGGGCAGTTCTCTTTGATGATTTCCTGTAAAATAGTGTCTAGGCTCTTTTTTTCATCATAATTTTCAGGAAGCCCAATAATCCTCAGATTATCTCTCCTAGATATATTTTCCAGGTCTGTTGTTTTTCCAAGTAGATATTTAACATTTTTTTCTATTTTTTCATTTTTTTGGTTTTGTTTTACTGATTTTTGATGTTTCAACGAATCATTCATTTCTATTTGTTCAATTCTGATTTTTAATGAGTTATTTTCTTCACTAGCTTTTTAAAACTTTTTTTGTATATGCCCAATTGAGTTTTTAAATGAGTTGTTTTGCTCTATGCAATTTTTTACCATTTCACTAATTTTTTTTAACTGAGTTATTTTCTTTTTCCATTTTATCAAATTTTTCTTTTAATGAGTTATATGCCTTTTCCATACTCTCTTGCAAAGCTTCTCTTTCCTTTCTCCATTTTTCTTCTAGTTCTCTTTTAAGATCTTTTATAATTTCTTCTAGGAGAACCTTGTATGAAAGGGACCAGGCTTTTGTCTGGAGACCTGCTCTCTTTCTGTTTAGAAGCTATCTATAGTTAAAGTTCGCTTGGCTTTTTTACTCATTTTTTTTTAAAAAGCCCTTAAGGTTTTCCTTCAAGGCAAGGAGATTACCAGTTTCCTCTATGGAACAGGGATATATATCTATATATCGATATATAGATCTCTCTCTCTCTCTCTCTTTATATATATTTATATGTATATATATATATATATATATATATATATATATATATATATATATATATGGACAGTAGCTTCAAAGAGTGGCTGAGCTGTCCTGGGCAGAGCTCCGCAGGGGAAGTTTCACTGACTTGGGAAGAGCCCTTTGCTGCAGACAGCAGCTTTATACCTGCATTGTAGTCCATGTTGAGTCACTTCCGGTGCTGGATGTGTATGTCCAGGTCCTGTTAAATTCTGGTGTTTTGTGGGGTATACTCTGTTTGTGTAACATCTCTACTGATCTACTGCTTTGCAACCAAAGCAGAGCAGCCAACTTTACTTGCAAATTCTCCACCCTTGAGACGTCCCCAGCCCAGGTCCACTCAGTGTGCTTGCCTCCATGTTCTGCCTCCCTGCCTGTGCTGGCCTCCTCCTGCCTGATCAGGAAAACCTTTTTCTAGTGATCTTTCAGATTATCTTCAGCTGGTAATTTGTTGTATTCCCAGTATTCGTGGATTCTACCAGTCAAGCACTATTTTAGAGGCTGAATTTGATAATCAGTAGTGAAGGTAGAAGGGGATCTTAAAAATGAAGCATATGGCCTTTCCACCATCTTGGCTCTACCCCCTTTCTTTACACATTTCTTATATGTGTAGTGTGAGTTGCATTGTAATATTTCATCTCCATTTGGGATTTTCTGTAATTCTAGAATAATTGCTTTTCATTTTATTAATATTTTTAAGAATCTATCATTTCCTTAGTAAAGATAACAAGCCTTCTGGGCCCATTCGAAATAAATTATTCTTCCCAATTTTATTCGGGTGTATATTTTACATTCTGATGAAGATACTTAGACTTCATAAGCTTTTCGGGATTTTTGACAATGTAAAGTTTTAGTATAGCTTTGAATGAAAAAGGGAATTGTATCAAATCAAAATTACTTTTTGCCAATGATCAGTACTCTATCCAGTCTTTGTATTGACTTGTTGATGATGGGGATTTTTTTTTCCTTAATATAAATTTTTTTTTCTTAAATTGAATTTCTCAGTATTCTAGTTTCAACAAGCTTATAATGTCTTGTAGAAGAATCAGTAAAATTATCCCTTCACTTAGCAAGTCTCAGGAAAGTCTTTGATTGTTTTCTGAAGATTATTTATTTGCAGCATTTGTTGGTCAATTCTTGTGGTGTCTTTTATTTTTAACTGCACTTTCTTTTGTCTCTTAATGTGACTGATCCTGTACCATTCTGAACTCAATTTATTCTTGAAAATGAAACATGTTCTTTGTTTTGTGCTTGTTGAAATTTTTGTTTTTTGTATGGAAAAATTCAACTCATACTTTTAATCCATTTTGTTTTCATGTTAATTAGCTTTTCCCTTTTCCAGTTAGCAATATGAGCCACTGCTTTTGAACTTAGGGTTCTGCCACTTTAGGAATGATGCATTGCTTAATATGATTAGATGGCTTCAACAGCTTAGCCAGGACTTCCTTGTCTACAGGGTTAACCTGTTTGAAGACATGAGTTGGACTAGACTTTCTGTGAATATGACCAGGTGTGGGTTTATATTTGACATAATAATGAACTTTTAATTTTTCAGCATAATGAAGGTGGGAAGATCACTAGCTTAATGGAGTCTACATCATGTCCAATCACTCTCAAATGACTTTCTTATTTTCTTCCAGGTTAGGAACAATTTTAACAGTTGTTTCTAAGACAGATGGTTTCTCAGTAGGGATATCTCCTTTGCCTTTAACTTTTTGCTTTGCACTAGTCAGCAGTCCCCCCTCCCCCTTACTTTGTTTCAGATTTGTATCTGCTTATTTTCTTAGAATATGCTTTTATTGATATCTTATTTATAGATTTTTGATGTTTTATTGATATTTATGATATATTTGACATTTATTGATATTGATGTTGATAGCCCCTAAATTTCTCCCAGCATCCCTTCTCATATTCCTTCCTAAGGAATCATTCCATATAGTAAAGAATATTTTTAAAATAAAATAATAAAAGAAAATGAGAAAGAGAAAAAGCCCAGAAAAATTGTTCAGTATATTGAAAAAAAATCTAAAAATACATGTACTATTCTGTAATGGTGGACCTCCTACCTCAAGCATAGTTTTGTTCTTTACATTATGTACCATTTACTTTTTTTTTTTTTTTTGACAGTAATTGGAGTTAAGTGATTTATCCAGGGTCATATAGTTTGTAAGTGTCTGAAGCTAGATTTGAACTTGAGAAGATGAGTCTTCCTGACTCCAGACACAGGCACTTTATTCCTTGCCAGTTAGCTGTCCCACATCATTTACTTTTATTTTATGATTATTCTTTTCATTTACATTCTTATAATCGTGTATTTTGTTTTCTTTGTTTTGCTTTGCTCTGTATCAGGTAGTGCAAATCTTTCAATGTGTCTCTGTATTATATTCATCAAAAATTCCTCTGGTTGAAATAACCATCTTTTAACTGTCCCCATCCTTTCCCAGACACACAGACAGGCACAAACAAGCACACACACAACAAGCATACTTATCAAAGTCTTACTTTGCCTTCAAGGAAATCCCAGTTTTTAGAATCATTCATCATGAAGCCTTCTCCACCTGCCCCAGCTGACATTATTTCTTCCCCAAAATCCTTGTCATACTTCATGACGCCCATAAAATATATTCTTCCTACCTTGTGTAAATATAGTATTATTATAGTAGTACATATCTAAATTTGTGTAAAAACTTCTTGAAGGGAGGAATGTAGCTTACTTAGTGCCTACCTCATTGTCCTAAACACTCTCATTTCATAGCGCAATGAGCTAAAATATCAATAAATGTTGCTAGACAGATATTTATTGATTGAGTGATGTAACTTTAGGTAAAATAATGCTTAAAGATATTAATGATTATCTTAGTCTTTTAAAAGACTCTGTTACTTGAAGAACAACTTTGTATCAGTTTAATTAAAAACTACTATGGGGATATATTATCATGAGGGAATATGAAGCCTTCTTGGTTAGATGGGAAAATAATACTGTACCTGATAAACAGTAAGCAAGTAATTAAACAAGTTTACCTCTTTCACTTTCCCCCTTCCTTTCTCCTAAGAAATATGGAATGATAGGATACACTTTGCAACTTATTATTCATATATACAATCATATTAAAATAATATTTACACAATTATGGAAATGTATTGTACTGCTAAAATTAACTTACTGGAATCACACGTTAAGTGGACAGATAAGTGATGCTCACTTTTTAGGTTTAACATTGAAACACAAAAATAAGTCCAAAAGTGAACACACTAATATGTACTCCTGCACAACCACACCCATTTCTTCATCTGGCAAAGACTTGTTTTATGTGTAAATGTAGCACTAAAGTTTTTTTTTAAATACTTTGAGTAAGTAAATTTAAGAAAAAAAGAAACTAACTGAAGGAACATTAACATATAAATGTATAAAATGACTATTGTATGAATAGTTTTTTTGTAGAGAAAAGTCAAGTTAAATTAACATGTGATCTGTTCTTTGTCAGTGGGAGAATAGGGCAAGAAATAGTCATTTTATTCTTTTTATAAAAACTACTTTTTGCTCTCTTAGTACCAGACTCAGGTTCTTTTCAAAGGGTAATGGATGCCTCACAGGTAAGTCAGGCTTTCATGTCTTTACCAGGTGCAATCTTTATTTTCATAACAATATTCTAGATGCTGTCACACATAGTTAATAATAATACTAGTTGATTCTCAGAATTATAGACTCTTCAGATATCAGAACAAAAAGAAATCCCCCATGTAAGATAATCAGTGGAATATCTTTGCTTGAAGGAAGATAACTTGAAGGAGGTATCCCTCATATTTTGAAGCTACCCATTCCTGTTTTTATAAAGCTCTAGTTCACAGTAAGGTTCTTCCTTATGTAAATCTTGAGTATGGCTGTTTGTTACTTTTATCCATGCCTCCTTGTTTCTCTGGATACAGGCAAAACATATCTAATTCCTTTTTCACATGATAGCCCTTTACTACTTAAAAAGTCTGCTATGCTTTCCATAGGTCTGTTTTCCAGGCCAAACATACCATGTTTCTTAAACCTATTATTATATGACATGGTTTTCAGTGTCTTCACCATCCTTGTTGTGTTTCTGTGGACATGAATTTATCTGAAACTTTAAAAATTCTGCTCCAAACTCTCATTTTAACTGTATGAGAATTTTAATATTTTCATTGTATTTCTTGTCAATAGCAGACATTTTCGGATTCTGCTTTCTAATCCATTTTTATATCTTCATCTATTTTATGAGCAAATGTATCCCCTTCATGTTCATGGCTATTATGATTAAAGAGTATTTCATTCCATACTATTTTCTGTCCTTTTATCTCATCTTGTCTTTCTCTCTTCTTTATAAAGAAGAGGGTGGGGAAAAGGAATATGATCAGTAATGATCAGTAATATAATCTGTAATTAAAATAGTCTTTTCTTGTTCTTCTGCTCTTCTCTCTTTACCTAGTCCATATCTCTATTACTGTTTCTTATATTTTCTTTTTCTTCTTTTATAATCCATCCTCTTAAAGTTTATTTAGCTTTTGACTTTTCTCTCTCTCTGATTCTTTACTTCCTCTTAAACCTTCCTCTTCTCTATCTCTGTGCCCAACAGTTTCTTGATTGGATTTATTATATTTATATATCAAACTCTGTGTGTGTGGTGTGTGTGGGTATTTGTTTAACATCACACAATGATGTTCATGAGATGGCAGTAACTTCTGTGCTTTTTCCATATTTTTATACTCTGTCATCCTGATCATCAGAAAGTCAAGTTTCTTCCCTTTCTTCCTCATTCCTTCTATGCTATATTCTTCCCCCTCCTCTGTTTTCTTTCCTCTTTTAATCAGAAGAAAACCATTTTCCAGAGGCTATTTATCTGTCTTTACTCCCTCTGTTTCCCTCACAATAATATTTTGAAGAAACTATTATCTCTCCCACAATTTGAGTACACACATTTCTTCATCATTTAGCCCTTACTAATTGGTCAAAGTAAATACATTTGACTTTTCTACTTTTCTAGATTACTGGTTGTAATATTCTCTTTAAAATGTAATGCTCTCTGTTGAGGCTTTCTTGGGGTCTCGAGCAGCCTTTATTTCAGTTCAGTAATCGCCACAAGTGCAGCTAGGTGTTAAAGGCCAAATCTTTTATTGTCTCTTTCAAAGTCCTACCTCCTTCACTTGGGGCTCGGCTAGTTTTCTTAGAGACCTATATCTCTCTTTGGTTCCGAGAGCTTGAGCTCCTGCCTCCTTCTCTGCCTTCTGAATCTCCCTGAATCCAAAGGTTTTTGCTTCAGCCTCCAGCCACCACAAAGGTGGACGATGGAATGAATCTATCTCAGCCTCGGAGAGCTTCTTGTGCTTTTCTGGCCCTGAGAGCTTCTGTGCTGCACTGAGTATAAATCAATCATTCTATCACTAGGAAACCATTATTTGTTGTAGGATTAAATCAGTGCTAAACTAGATTTAACCATTGTCTCCTCAGTTCCACTTAGTACCTTGTTTTAAGTTCTGGCCCATAACAACTGTTTTTTTTTTTTTTTTTTTTCCCTTGTGTTTGTGATTCAAAGATTTCATCTAGCTTTCGTCTTTTCATCTGGAGTCTTCTATTAATGGTCTACTTTTGTCCCTTCTAACATTATGCCCAGTTTTGTAGGATAATTTATTCTTGGTTGTAAGTCTTTTAGAATATTACATTATAAGGTTTTGCCTTTTCGAATATTTTACTCCAAGATTTTTTCTTTACAGTATAGCATAGTCATGTGTGATCTTAACTCTGCTATTCTGTATTTGAATTTTTTTCTTTTTGATTACAGTAATTTTTTTTTCTGTAGTTCTGGATTTTGGTTATGATATTTCTGTATGTTTTCACTTTGAAAATTCAGGATATGACAAGGTGTTCTTGTTTTCACTTTGTCCTCTGGTTCTGATCTGAATAATCTGATGATTTCTTGAAATTTAGTACCTAGGTTTTTTGTTTGGTCATAAGATTTAGGGACTTCATTTATTCTTAAACTTTTTTTTCCAGGTGAGTTGTTTTTCAGTTCTTTGACTTCTATTATTTTTTGTCTCACATAACTTAATGAAGAATGAAAGATGAGGTGCTATCTTGACCTAGCACAAAATCGCAGTTCAGGAACCAAGCCTGGAAACAGGAATAAAACTTATGATAAAGAAATACTACAAGTTAAAAGAAATACAAGTAGTAAATCAAGAAAATGAGAGTGACCCTGAAATACCACTTTACACTTATCAGACTGGCTAAAATGACAGAAAAGAAAAATGATAAATGTTACAGAAGAGGTAGAGAAACTGGGTCTCTAATATTCTGCTGGTGCATTTATGGACTTATCCAACCATTAGCTTGTCTCTTTATATAGTCCCTGTGCTTGTTATTACTATAGTTCTGTATGGGGTTGGCCCTCTTTCTCTTTACTTCTCTTTTTCTTGGTGATTCATCAAAAGAGCTCTCATTCCCAATTTTTTTCATTCACTTTAATGAATAATATTAATATTTATAGCAATAGATTAATGTTCAATGACTGCCACAATCTCTAATTAGGACTTGATTTTTTTGTCATTATAACTTTTGTAGGTCTCATTCTGATGCCTAAGATCACACTGGTTAAAAGTCTTCTGGAAAGCCTATTTTAACTGAAAGTTGTAAAATTATATTCAGCTTGAAATCAAAACAAATAAATATTTCAACATAATTGGAAAGTTTAGAATTGTTTGAGCACAATATACATCTAACATGACAGTTTCATATTGGGGAAACAATTGATGCCACCAGGCAGAGATAGCCTTTTTCAGCTGGTAGTTTCAGTCAGAATATAACTTTGAGACTTTCATTTAAGATGATGACATATTAGACTTTAGAGGAGCCTGGCTTTGTGAAAAATACTTCATACCCAGCCACCTTCTTTCTCCTGTGTGTCCTGCTCGGTCTCCCCCGAGGGGTTTTCAGCCTCCTGTTTCTGGGACATGGCAGGGCCGGGGCAACAGGAGTACGGGGCTCGAGGGGTAGCGAAAGGAATAGGGAAGGGGGAGGGGAAGCAGGGAGAAACTGCATCTGCCTGCCCGGCTCCTGTCACTGGGGTAGCTCAGTCAAAATTCTGATCTAAAATTCTGTGACATTGAAGTTTCACTCGTTAATCCATGGTATATTTCCCTCATAGTGGGGGTGGGCGGTGGGGAGAGCTCCATTTATCTAATTTATTACCTATATTAAGTTATAGTATGCAAAGTACCTAGGTATTGCTGATTTGCAGAATTACTATCCATCTGCTGAGAACTATATCTAAGAATGAAAAAGAGAGCAGTGCCTTGTTATTTGTCAGCATTTATAAATATAATGTTTCACATATGACTAAATACTTGGTGAAAGAAACAGTGTTATATATTATATTTGTAGATTCAAATTCTACTCCTGAACTACTTGTATAATTGGGCAAGTAACTTAACCAATGTGAATCTCAAGTAACTTTCTCAGACAGTAAATTATGGATGGGACATAATCTTGAAATTATAGATCCTTGATGTTCTGATGAAAATATTTGGTGTATTGATGTAATTTATCTAATATTTTAACTTAGCTACATTGCATTTGTGTTTGCCTGGATTTTGTCTGTTTTCTTAACTTAAACTTAATAATCAAACAATGAAAATAGGTCCCAAATTTTAGTAAGTAATAATTGAGTAGAATTACATCTCTATTATTATATGTAGTTCAGAATTTAAATGACCAGGAAGCATTATTGTGAATAGCTTAATAAATATATTTTAATTCTGACTATCACAATAGAGTATCTTTAGTCTCATACTTGTAATGTTGGGGAAATGATTGAGTATTGTTATTTATTTAGTTTTTTAATTAGCACTTTAAGCTTTATGTAACCTACTTTTGCTTAAGCATCAGAGCTATGGTCACATGGAATTTGTCTTTGACTGATAGTTGTTTACTTGTTACACTTAATGCTATTTCTCATTTGTAAAACGGACTTGAATAATACTTGCACTTTCTACCTCACAGACTTATTAAGAAAGTAATATTAACATAGTTAAAACACTTGATAAATAAAGTGCTATTTTAATTTATTGTAAGCTGTTATTTCCACATATCATATATTTCCTCAACATTACGAGTATGAGTAAAGATGTTATATTTTTATATTGAATGTTAAATTTTTATTTCAATTAAATTTATTGGGAAAAGTGACATTAACAATGAAATTATAATATTTAGATTTTATTTCTTTGAAGATTTATCAATATTATTATAATGCATAGGTAATAAGTATAGCTTTGAGACATTGAGAAAAACAAATGGGAAATTATAATACAATTGACCAATAAGTACATTGTGTCTATAAGTGGAAAATTTTAAGAAATTTTGTTTTAATAACCTATTAAAAGCTTTGGTTCAAGAACTATTTCTCCTGTGATAGTTGAGACTTACAATATGAGAATACATCATGGTGATGGATTCCATATTCTTTATGAAATGTTCATAATGTGATTTGTTTGATATCATAGATACCTAAATTAAAATTGTTTTCATGTTTAGGTGAGAAGAGATTATTGATAAAGATGTGCAAAGAATTCTTGTGATATGTGAATTTAAGTATTGATCTTTCCATTTCAATCAGATATTATGCTATCCTCTCTGTTCTTCTACCTTCTTCCTAAGTGTCTTGGATTTCTGTTCTGGAGAGAGAGCACCTATAGCCAGTGTTAAACAGTGGGAAATAAATTCTTCATATCCTCCAACTGGAAATCAGTTTTAGAGAAACTTCAAGTAACTCCAGCCATTATATCCACCAAATGATGGATCTATTCTCAAAAGCAGCCCTGAAGGGAACAGGGGAAAGAAGAGAAATCTTTTCAATTTTCTTATCTCATTTTCAGCTCAGTCTTGTGAATTTGTGGATTTTTCTACATGTTTTCCCTCTGTGAATTGGATATTGGGAATATTTTTAAAAAGTCATTGCATATGAGCACCAGTCCTGAAGTCAGGAAGAACTGAGTTCAAATTGGGCCTCAGACACTTAACGCTGTGTGACCCTGGACAAGTGACTTAACCCCAATTGCTTCAGAAAAAAAAAAAAGTTATTGCACATATTTATGTTTAAAAAGTTATTGCACATACTGTAACATCCAAAAATTTAAATTAAATAATATTTAACAGTTTGTTTCATGTTAAAACAATTATGTTATGGCTGAAAAAATTCTTTATCATCTGCTGTCCATCTTTTGTTTTGTATAATTATTCTCAGATTTGCAGGCTTAGTTACCTATATCCTGAGCTTCCTTGCTCTGGGGAGCACATTATGCCATTCCCTCCTCCTTAGGAACTTATTTTCATGTCTTTTCCTTTGTATTTGAAGGTTTTGGTTTTTTTTGACCTAAAAGTCAGCCCATAGCTTTTCAGTGATGTTCCCAGACCACTCAAGTGTGCTTATCTCTATCTCTTGAGTACAATTCTTTATTTTCTTAGTAAAAGGTTTTGTTACAGTGTTCTTTCTCTTTTTGGAAATTTTATCAATTCAGGAACAATTCTGTTTCTCATTGTATCAGTATATTTGTCAGTTTTCTTCATTTTCTTGGTGAGGACAACACTAACATTTTTTTTAGGTGGTGGTTTTATAACTGAGGAAGATGTTCAGATATTACAGGCTTAATTAGATCTCTTCTGATGATGGTTTTGGCATACTCTTGAGTAAAAAAGAAGTATATTTTGGTAATAAAAATTATTTTTTGATAATTATCAGTATTCTAATCTCTGCCTTGTTTAATGCAAAATACTTTTTCTTTATAATAATAGATCAGCAGCTTTTAAAAAAACTGGTCTAATGTTTTTCAAATGTCATGAAGTTAAACTGTATTGTAAAGGAAATCAATAACAGCCCAATAGTTGCCAGGTTCCTCTGAAGGTCATTGTTTGTTTTCTAAAGATTAATTGGGCATAGCCATTGATTTCTTCCTTATTTTATACCAGTTCTCACTATAATTTCCTTGAATTAGCATTTAAAAACTTTTGAGAATAAATTCATATTTTTCCAGAGTTTATAAGCCTTTTATCAGTAAAAGGAATTTTTAAGAAGGTAGTAATGAGTTTCGTTTTTATCATCAAATGTCAGTTGAATTTAGCAAATATTTATTAAGTACCTAAGCTATTTACAGTTAGACATGGGCTTCTAAGACAAAAGAATTTTTGCTCTTGAGGGGTTATCATTGTATGCAGACTGATAAGTAAAGACTAATTTTGGAGGGAGAGAGAACTAACTACTTACTGGAAGGATCATAAAAAGTTTTAGGTCAGTAAGATGATCACTTGTGAGAGCTGTCTACCACATGTAGTATGGGGGTGTTATGTGATTGTTATTTGTTATTTGTTATATATTATATGTTATGTGATTGTTATATTGGGCTGTGGTAGTACAAGGGGAAAGACACCATTAAGGCAATGTAAATCCTAATGAACTAGGTTTAACATGGGGAAAGATACCGTAAGGCAAGCAAAATTCCTAGAGAATTTGCTTCCATAGAGCAGGCAGTTCCTAATGAACCTGTCATACTGACACTTAGTAAGTGGACTAACTCTAAAAAGAGTTAGTGAAAAAGTAGCTTCGATAGTAATTCAGTTCCTCTCCTGTTAACTCCTTCTCCCTGTGACCTACCCAGTTACCAAAGACTTGAGTCTTTTTGCTAGGGATCTTTTTCATCCCATCAGCTTGAATGGAGGCAAAATAGACATCTTATTCCATTTTCCCCCATCTTTCTCTAAAGGAAACTTTAATTTCTGTCAGGAAGGCAAGGAGGAAGTTGGGAATAGATGTGGTATCTCTGTTCTCCTTAGAGAGAGAGGGTCTACTATGTTAGAATTATATTTATTCCCTTAAGTAGTTTTAATTCAAGCAATGTGATTTTCAGGTTCAATTTAACTTGTGATGTGTTCCATTAATAAGGAAAGCAGGCAAGGCTTGAACTCTTTCCTATAAAGTACCAGTTGAACAATATAGTGAATAGCATACAAATGCATTTATCTAATAGATATGTATGCTTAAATATTCAAGTAGATACAGAAGGTAGATGTAACCTTGGTTGTAATGGGATGATGAACATAAGATTTTTGCCAGGTGAGAAAAATTCTTGAAAATCATTGATTGATTTTGAGAAAGGAAGGATGAAAAAGAGAGAGAAAAAAAAAGAGGGAGGAAGGAGAGGGAGAGAGAGAGAAAGAGGGAGGAAAAAGGGAGGGAGGAAGAGAATGAGGGAGGGAAGGAGAGAGAGAGAGAGAGAGAGAGAGAGAGAGAGAGAGAGAGAGAGAGAGAGAGAGAGAGAGAGAGAGAGAGAGAGAGAGAGAGAGAGAGAGAGATATGACAGAGACAGAGATAAATGGGGAAAATATGATGGAGGGAAATATACATTAATCACAACATGGATATCAAATGGAATAAACTTATCCATAAAACAGAAGTGAATAGCAGAGTGTCTTAAAATCCAGAAATCTATCATAGAATGTTTACAAGCAACACATTTGAAGCAGAAGCATACATGCAAAAGTAAAGGTGAAGGTCTGGAGCAAACTCTATCTTGTGTATTTGTATGAGGAAATTGAGACTTAAGGAAGTGAGCTAGTTGACTGATCAAGGTCATATAAGTAAGAAGCAATAGAAGTGGGATTTGAAGTTTGATTTTTAAGTTTCTCGTGTTAATCTCATTGAGTTTACTAACAATTAAAACTTCTAAATTTTAAAATGCACATGCTTAAAATATTCAGTGATACGATTAAAAATCATACATTTTTTTCTTCTGATTATTAACATTCTAGAAAACGATATGAGATTTTGTTTCAAACCTTGAAGAGTATTTTATTTTATATATGAGCCATAGAATGATTAGAAAGACTAGAGATTAGAAAGACTAATGGTTCAGGAGCCAGAGGACATGGCTTCAAATCCCACTTCTATTGCTTCTTACTTATATGACCTTGATCAGTCAACTAGCTCACTTCCTTAAGTCTCAATTTCTTTATCTGTCATATGATAATGGTATCTAAAGTCTCTTCCAGCCCCTTGACCTAGGATGCTATAAATTAGCACTAAGGAAGAAATCATTTTATTTCTACTGGAGAGATAGATACTTCTGTTAAAAATTGTATTATTTTAGCAGGTTCTGGGAGACACAGTAGAACAGTAAAAAAACTGACTCTTTGGAGTCAGAGGATCTAGGTTTTAATTCTGTCTTTGCCACTGTGTTGCCTTGGATAAGTCACTTAATCTTTTGGGCCTCATTTTCCTCATCTATAAAATGAGGTTGTGGTACTACATGAATGCTAGTTACTTTCAGCTCTAAATTTATAATCCTGTGATTCTGAGATGAATTCAGATATTTACAGGATTTTTCCTTAATTCACTACTGATTAAAAAAAAAATTGTATGCTGAAGCATTTATCAATGTTTTTTTCCAGTTAAAGAATACTAAGAAGACAGTATTATTGATGACAGCAACAAATATGTTATTAGAATGAGAAGTAATATAATAATATAATACGTGGTTGTCATTTAGGGTAGTTCTTCCAACATTTTAGCCCTTCACAGATTAAGAAGATGGAGCTGTTTTAATCCAGCTTTGTTTATATTTGGTTGCTATTTGAACTTTCCTTCTGACTTCAACCCAATCTTCCCTAAAGAGTTTGTCAACTCAGGCAATTTTAAGCCAACAAATTCTAGCAATAGGTAAGCATTTACTTGCTTTAAATGTTTAGTATATATTTTTACCATACTTTCAGTGTTTATGCAGTTTTATGCAGTTTACATTTTTAATTGTCCATCTTGCTAATGAGACATTTTCCAAAGAACTGATTGAATAGTGAAATGCTATTGTGCAGTCCAAATAATTTATATTAGAAGTAGGTCTAGTAAATATTTCCTGGTTATCAACTTATTGTTCTTTTTAAAACTTTTGCTTGCTCTTTTGATATCTAACATAGAAATATCCAACTGACTTCTTTTTCTACCTGTTCAAATCTTACTAACAAGATCCAGTTTAAATCAGTTTGTCAGACACCTGCCCTGAGCACTCTCCTTTAAATTCTCTTATCGTTCAGTTTTTGGTTCATTCATTTGGCAATAAATTATAGATTATCTTGTAGTATTTATTGTTGAATTTAACATATTTTTTCTTCTATTTTTCATGTTTGTTTAATTTTATGCTTTGTCACCCAAACTTGACTCTAAGTTCCTTGAAGGTAGAGTTTCATTTTTGTCTACTTTTAAAATGCATATCACAGTACTTTATACTTAAGCATGTTTATATTTTAGCTGATGAATCTTTGTCATATCCTTGTACTTCTATCTACTTATTTGTGTTTCTGGGAAAATAAGTAGAAGAAATATTTATCTATTTTTAAAATTTTTTTATTAATTTTATAATTATAAATTTTTTTTGACATTATATATGCATGAGTAATTTTTTTGTAACATTATCCCTTGTATTAATTTTTCCAGATTTTCCCCTCCCTCCCTCTACTCCTAGATGACAGGCAATCCCATACATTTTACATGTGTTACAGTATAACCTAGATATGTGTGTAAATCCAATTTTCTTGTTGCACATTAAGTATTAGCTTCCGAAGGTATAAGTAACCTGGGTAGATAGACAGTAGTGCTAACAGTTTTCATTCACTTCCCAGTGTTCCTTCTCTGGGTGTAGCTGTTTCTGTCCATCATTGATCAGCTGGAAGTGAGTTGGATCTTCTTTATGTTGAAGATATCCACTTCCATTAGAATACATAGAAGAAATATTTATCAAGGACTATAGATACATTTTGTGAGGGATAGCTAAGAGGCTCAGTGCATAGAGCACTGGGCCTGGAGTCAGGAAAATCGGAGTACAAATTTGGTTTTTAGACATGTCAGTTAACTAACTGTGTGATTCTGGGCATACCCAATCCTGCTCGCCTCAGCTTCCTTATTTATAAAACTAGTTAAAGAAGGAAGTGGCCAGCCACTCTAGTAGCTTTGCCAAGAAAATCCTAAATGGGGTCACAAAGATTTGGGCACGCCTAAGAAATGACTAAACAACACAGCAGTAATGGAGATATATTATAGAAAGGAGGAGAGGTTTAGGGGCTTGTCATTTAAAAAAAAAAACCCTCAATTATCTCTTCTGTGGAAATAACAGTTACTTTTCTTTTTAAAATTATTGCTATTTTGTTTTTACATCACATGTTAAGTGTTCCACAGTCAGAGCTCAACAGCTAGTCTCTGCAAAGAGAATTGTATTCTAATCTTTCATTGTTGGGGTCAAATTTGGCCATAATTTCAGGCATTCTGTTAAATTTGTTTTGTTATTCTTTCAGATTACATTACTATAGTTGTAATCATGTGTATATCATTTTTGGGTTCTGCTTACTTCATGTTACATCAGGCCAAAGAAATCTTCCCATACTTCCCCTCCTGTATTTATTATATTAATAATTTCTTTTACAGTATAGTAATATTTCATTATATTTATGTACCACAATTATCTTCCCATTTATGGACATCTACCTTTTTTTCTAGGTTTTTTTTTTTTTTTTTGTACTAGTACAAAAAGAACTAATGTAAGTATTTTGATGTATATGTGTCCTTTGTTTTTATTGTGCATCTTCTTGGCACATATAATTAAAGAGAAGTCTAGATCAAGTGACATGGACATGATAGTCACTTTATTAACATAATTCTGAATTGTTTTCCAGCATGGTTGAAGCAGTTAATAGTTCCATCAACAATGTATTAATGTATTTAGCTTTCCACACTCCCTCCAGCATTGACTCATCTTTTGCTCTCTTTGCTAGTTTTCTGTGTATGAAATGAAACCGTATAGTTATTTAGATTGCCTTTTTTTTTTTTTTTTTAAATTATTGGCAAATTAAAGCATCCTTTTGTGTGTTAATAGTTTGCAGTTCTTCATATGAGAAATACTTGTTTATGTATAGACAGACAACTTTTCTTTTGGGAAATAACTTGATATCATATATTTTTAAATTGTGTATCTTGAATATCAGATCCTTATCAGGGATATTTGAATTTCAAAATTTTCTATAATCAAAATTATCTATTTTATCTTTTGTGATTACTAGAATAACTTTCAATTGAAACCTTATTAAGAAATGTTTGTTGAATGGTTAGCCCATAATGCTGCAATTTATTGTACTTTGTGCTAATGGAGGCATAATTATTAAATGCTAATGTGATATTTTTCTTCAGTAGTTTTGTTCCTGGTATTGAGGATATTAATAAAAAATTACCTGGAAATGGTATATCTTTTTGTGAAATGTTTATAGAAGTTTTTTTTTTTTGAAGGTTACATAAATATATCTAGTACTATGACATTGGAAGATACAAAAGAAACAAAAAAATGTATTGGCTTTGCAAAATATAATATTAATAAAGAGTTGCTTTTAGAATCAAGAAGATCTCTGCTGATTTATGTAGTTCTGTAACCCTTAGTGCTGTAGGGCTAGGCAGCTCATTAAACATATAAGTATAAGTTGCAGATAAGGGGCTGACTTGAATTGTTAGAGATTTTATTCAACTGGGGGTTTATATTCTGTTCCTGTCATATATATTTATAAGGAGAGTGCAGGACTACACTGGAAATATTGATGTCTGTCTAGGGAAGAGTGCTAATAATGTTCTTTTTCTAGATGTTAAAGCTGTATAACTTATTTATTTTTTGCCTATACCTGTATCTTCTTATTTTTGAATTCCTAGAATCATCAAGGTGATGCAGTAAATAGGTTTTGGGCCTGGAGCTAGGGAGACCTGAGTTTAAAATCTTAGTTTCAGACACTTAGTAATTGTGGTTCTAGGCAAGTCATTTAAACTCAGCTTTGCTTAAGTTTTCTCAAGTATAGAATAGAGATACTAAGTACTCATCTCTCATGGTTATTGGGGGGAATAAAATAATATTTATAAACTACTTTAGAAACCCTAATGTGCTGTATAAATGCTAGCTATTTTTAATGGAACAGTTAGAAATCAATTCCTATCTCTGCTTACTATTCATTAACATGACTTTTTCCCCATACCCCCTGCAAAAATTGTATTTCTTTTTTGTTTGCTTTTTTTTTTTTTTGGTTAATTTTTGCAAGCTTGAGATGTAGTAGAACTTTAGAGTTGTTTTAATTTTAATTTCTTAAATTTTTTTGGAGGATTTAAAAAATTCTTTGGAGAATGGCCTTTGATCATTTATCTATTGGGTAATTGCTCTTACTTTTACATATTTGAATCACTCCCCTATATATCTTAGTATCAGAGAAATTTGCTTTAAAGATTTTTTTCCCCCATTTAACTTTCCTTTCTAATTTTTAACTGCATTAATTTTGTTTGTGCAAATAAAAATTTTCATTGTTCTTTAATAAATATTATTCATTTGATCTCTTTTTATCTTTTGATCCATTTTATTCCTAGTGTAGTTAAGAATGTTTCTCCTCTCCATAGTATGAAAATGATCCCGTTTGCTGCTCCTTTATTTTGTTTTATTTAAAAAATTCAAAAATCTAACACTAAAAAATGAACATTTCCCTGTATAGAACAAAATGCAAAAAGAACCACAACTTTTTGAATATTTTAATTTTGTTCTAATATTTCTTTTTCATGATGTCATTGATTTCTCCTTGACTTATTCTAGTTTTCAAGGAATCCATTTGTAGGTAAATTTTATCACTGTATTCTCAGCTACATTTTTTTTTCTTTTCCCGAGAACTTATACTTGTCTGTCCTCCCCCCCCCCCCCATTTTATTTTTCTTTTAGGTTGGGTTATTGTCGTGAATAATCTGCTTTTCTTTTCTTTTCTTTTCTTTTCTTTTCTTTTTCCTGCTTATTATTGTTATGGTGTTATGGGTGGTGTTTTCTTTTATTAAATCTTTTCAGTTTGAATTCTTGAATTGAGACTTTTTTTTTCCTTCCCAAGGCCAGCTTTTTTTCTCTGATGCATTTTTGGAAGGGATAATCGACTCTGCTTTTTTATTAATTTTATGTTGAGTTCACAGACTTTTTTTTTTTCCCCCTAAGGCAATTGGGATTAAGTGACTTGCCCAGGGTCACACTGCCAGGAAATGTTAAGTGTCTGAGTTCACATTTGAACTCTGGTCCTTCTGACTTAAGGGCTAGTGCTCTACCCACTGTGCTATCTAGCTGCCCCGGTTCACTGACTTTTTGCACCAAACTCCATATCCCTGAGTTAATCCTTTTTGGATTTTTGAGGATTATTTCTGGTATGTTAGTATTAGAGACTTCAGAATCTGGGTTATCTATATTTAAATTCATTGAATGTAATACATTGAATTGGTCAATTTCTGTTGCCACTACCCTGAAGTGTCCACTTATTTTTCATGCATATCCTTTCCTTTTGTTTCCTCTGGACACTCACAGACTTGTAGAGGGTCTTTGGTTTTTAGTTGTGGTGGTACTCACTTCACTTGAGTGGTCCTCTTTTTTTTGCCCATGGCCTGCAGTCTGACCTTTTGGATTATTTTGGGGTAGAATTTTACTTGCAAAGTTAAGCTTTCTTGATCAGTGTTCCATGTTGAGTACTTCAGGATTATGCTTTTCTTTAATTTGTTTATGATATAATCTTTACATTTGTTATATACCTTTCAGACCATCTTATGGTTTATGATTTGAGATGTTGTTCTAAACTTAATTACCTCCAGAATCCTTTGCAATTTTCCCAGAAATTTTTTGTTAATTAGTGAAGTAATTGAAGTCCTTGGGTTTATTGAAAACTATGTGAATATATTCATTTGTTCTTGAGATTTATGTAACAAATTCATAAAACTTTTCTATTAGCCAGAACCCAAAAGTTTTTTTTTTTGGTGATTAATGAGTTATAGTAGAGTTTCAGATTTGGTACTGCTAGGCTCCCATTTTTTTTTTTTTTTCTTTAGCTCTTTTATTCTAGCTCTTTTGCCTCTTGATTAATTTTATTGTTTTCTCCCCATAATTCTTTTCTTTTTCTTTGATCTTTGTAATACAAATATAATAGTGGCGTTGTTGGGTCAAAGGGTATGCCTAGTTTTATACCTTTTGATAATGGTTTCAAATTGTTTTCCAGAATGGTTGGACCAGTTTGATTGTGAGAATTTCAAAATGTTTACTTTACCTTTTGATTGTAATTTGTTGTTGTTGACAATTTTAAATTTTTCAGTTAATGAAAATCTGCTTTTTTTCTATTCCAAATGCCCTTCCCCACTTTGAAAATGAAAGAAAAGCAAAACCCTTGTAATAGAAGTAGATAATCAAAATAAATTGCTGCGTCATGTGTAAAAATAGTCTCAATCTGCATTCTTATTTATTACTCCTCATGTTTTGTCATGAGTTCTCTACAATAATGGTTTGTTATTGCATTGATCAGAGTTCTTCAAATCTTTCAAATTTGTTTCTTTTCGGTATTGTTGTAACTGTATAATAGGTTTGCTGATTCTCCTCATTTTTCTTTGCATCAATTCATACATGTATTCCTGAGTTTCTCTGAAATTGGCCCCTTTTTTGACCCTCTGAAACTCGAAGACATAGCTAAACACTTCTGTGCTTGCTTTTCACAGGATGTATAGCCTAGGTCCCTCATTTTGGACCTTTACTTGGGTGCAGGTCCCCTTTTCAGCCCTAACTGATCTATGCACCTATGATTCTAGACTGGGTAGTGAACAATATACAACTTCAAGTTGGCTCTTATTCCTGGGACCCCTCTTTGTAGGTGTCAGACTTTTTATTACTCTGATGCTCAGTTATGGGCATGTCTTTCTTTAATCCCTCAGGTGGAAGTCTTTATTTAACATGTTCCTGACTGGATCTTTTCCACAGTCACAGCAAATCTCACTGTCCCCCTTTGCCTAATTGGTCTGGGAAAAAAAAAAAAGTCACTCTGATTTGTTGTTTTTTTTTCCATGGATTTCCTATTCAAGACTCAATCTGGTACATTTTCTAAATATTTATGGAGAAGTTATGGGGAAGAGCTTGGCTATACTTCTTCCTACTCCTCTACCATTTGAGCTAGTTTCCCCATTGGTATATCTTGAAAGCATATGAATATGTTCTCTGTTTTCCCATAATTTATTTTGGATGACAATAAATTTTACTTAGTTTTTTCCCTTGACTCTGAATTAGAGTAAATATACTTTGGAAAGAACTAAGTAAGGCACAGATCCCAAAGAACAAAGTCCCTGGAACATTTCATGCATTATGGTGGAAGGATCAGAATCAAGCAGTATCTATGAATGATAGAATCATTAAGTTCCTGCTATGTATTCAACATTTAAACATCTTGTAAAATTTTGCTGGGATGTATATGTGACAGAGAACTGGAAAAATAAAAAACGGTTTTCTTGCTTGATTGGGAGTCATTATCCCAAGATACTAGTCTTGTTTTTATCATTGAATAACTATTTGACATAGGGAAAGCCATTTATTCTCCTTGGACATCCAGGTTTTCTCACTTCTGAGATAAGGCTAGATTTGACTTCTAGCATCCTTTCTGCCTCTTATGTTTTAAAATTCACTGACATCTCATTATTAGTCATATAATTGGTTCTTTTATATACTAGTTTATAATCTTTATTGCAGTCATGTATTTCTATGTATATTCTAAAATGTGCTATAGGTAGTATTTCTCTGTAGTATTGGTAGTGTTTCTCTGTAGTATTTCCTAAAGTTATTTAAAGGCATTTTTATAAATCATCTATCTCCAGTATAGTAGGGCTGTGTGTGTGTGTGTGTGTGTGTATAGACTATGTAGAGGGTCTTGATTCATAATGTACATTAGGGAAAAGAATTATTTTCACTGATAGCTTTCATTTTATTTATTTTATTTACTAATTGCTTTTATGTTTACAACTCTATTAACTGTACATTCTGTTCTTGTGCTATCAAAATGTTCAGTGAAAATGCAACATTGAATTAAATATGCCCATTATCTAAGGGAACATTGTCTTGGTGGAAAGATGGGAATGAGTAGATTGTAGTAAGTGTAACAGCCATTAAGGTTCTTATGTAATGGTGGTACATCTCTTTCTCCAGAATACCACAAGCTTAATTTAGGACTGATTTATCTCAGAGTAAATTTAAAGGTGAATCAGCAAGCATTGATTGAGTGCTTATTTACACATACTATGCTGACTGCAGGAAATACAAAAAAGGCAAAAAACAGTCTTTGTATTCAAAGAATTTTCATCACAATGGCAATAATCAGCATGTAGTTAACTATGCATATACAGAATAAATACAGAGTAGATGAACAGTTGTCTCAGAGCAAAAAACTTGCAGGTAGAGGTAAAAAAAATTCTTTTGTAGAAGGTAGGATTTCAGCAGAGTCTTGGAGGAAGCCAGGAAATCCAAAAAGTGAAAATGAAAAATTAAAGCATTCTAGGCATGAGGCCTGGCAGAGAAATGATATGTTATTTTTAAGAAACAGTAAGCATACTGGTATAATTAGGTCATAGATTATGTGAAATGGAAAGAGGCAGAGCCAAGATGGCACAGTAGAGAAGCCGCAGGCTTTTGCAAATTCTCCTCCAAACAACTCTTAAAATAATGTCTGAAATAGAATTCTAGAGCATCAGAACCAACATAAGGTTTGTTGAAACAATTTTCCAGCTTAAGACAATTTAGGAGGTTGGCAGAAAAGACTGTCATACCAGAGTGGTGGTAGCAGGCTACAGTGTAGGGGCAGATAGATTGCAACAGTTTTGGGAGCTGTCAGTCCACAAAAGGCACAGGGGTTGGGCAAAAGGCACTAGTTGGAAGGAGATTGCAGACACTTTGCTGGCACTGGGGTCAGAATCCTATTGCATTGCCATACACAGTTCTTTGTTGCAGTTCCAGAGCCAAAAGGAGAGATAACACTTATGCCACAGGGAAACAGGAGTACAGGTTGTACTTCCAGGATGGAGAGGAGTGTTTGTGGCCACTTATGGGGGAGTAGGGGCTCTGATCTCAATTCAAGTCAGAAGCAGCCACTAGCAGTTTTGATTTCTGGAGAGTGAAGGTCCTGGTCACAGCCCCAGGACTAGGAAGTGGGCTAGTTCTGGTGACAGGAGAATCTGGGTAATTATCAGAGCACAGACCAGGAGAACAGTAACCATGTCTCTCCTTAGATCTTATCATGTGGCATCAAAAACTTATAGATCCCCAGAGGTAGCTCTGAAAACAGCATCAAGAAAACTGAGCTTGGGACAATACCCCTAATACCCTGGAAATAGAATCCAACTTTAACATAAAGTAAAAAAGTCAAGAAAGAAGCTTGGGAAAAAGAACCTGACTATTACTGTGGTAACTGGGAAGATCAAGATATAAACCCAGAAGATGATAATGATGTCAAAGCAACTATCAGCAAAATCTCAAAAGAAAAATGTGAATTGGACACAGAGCCAGTCCTAGAAAAGCTCAAACAAGATTAAAAAAAAAAAAAAAAAGAGGGTGAAGAAAAATGGGAAAAGAAATGAGAGTGACACAAGAAAAGTATAAAAAGAGAATTAACAGTTTGGTAAAAGAGGCACAAAAATCCATCGAAGAGGTGAATGCCTTAAAGAACAGCATTAGATGAGGTACAAAAGCTCACTGAAGAAAAGAAGTTGTTGTTTTTTTTTCTTTTTTTTTTTTAGTAGTATTTTATTTTTCCAAATTCATGTAAAGATTGTTTTCAGTATTCATTTTGTAATGAACATTATGTTCTGTTTTTTTCCCTTCTTTTCTTACCTTCCTCTTCTCCATGACAATCTGATATAGCTCAAACAGTTGCAGTCCTTTTAAATATATTTCCACGTTTGTCTTATTGTACAAGAAAAAAGACCACAAAGGAAAACCTTTGAGAAAGAAAACAAAAGTAAAAATAATATGCTTTGATCCACATTCAGTCTCCATAGTTCTTTCTATGGATGTGGATGGCATTTTCCATTCTTAAGTCTATTGGAATTGTCTTGGGTCACTGCATTATTGAGAAGAGCCAAGTCCATCACAGTTGATCATCACATAATCTTATTGTTACTGTGTACAGTGTTCTCTCTTGGTTCTGCTCATTTCACTCTGCATACTTCACAGTCAAGTAAGTCTTTCCAGGCTTTTCTGAAACCAACCTACTCATCATTTCTTATAGAACAATTATATTCCAATAGAACAATTATATTCCATTACGTTCCTGTGCCATACCTTTTTCAGCCATTCCCCAGATGAACATCCACTCAATTTCCAGTACCTTATCTCTACAAAAAGAGCTGTCAGAAACATTTTTGCACATGTAGGGCCTTTTTCTTTTAAGATTTCTTTGGGATACAAACCCAGTAGTGCCGGAATTAAAGGGCATGCACAGTTTTATAGCCCTTTGGGCATAGTTCTAAATTATTCTCCAGAATAGTTGAATCATTTTACAACTCCACCAAAAATGTATTAATGTTCCAGTTTTCCCACATCCCCTCCAATACATTATCTTTTCCTGCCATCTTAGCCAATTTGAAAGGTGTGAAGTGGTACCTCAGAATTGTTTTAACTTGCATTTCTCTAATCAGTAGTGATTTAAAGCAGTTTTTCATATGACTAGAAATGGCTGTAATTTCTTCACCTGAAAATTGTCTCTTCATATTCTTTGACCATTTATCAATAGATGAATGTTTGAATTTCAATCAATTCTCTATATATTTGAGAAATGAGGCCTTTATTAGAAACATTGACTGTAAAAATTGTTTCCTATTTTTCTGCTCCTCTTTGTGCAAAACCTTTAAAATGTAATATAATAATAAAAATTATCCAAGAAAATAATTTTTTAAAAATTAGAATTGGGCAAGTGGAAGCTAATTGATCCACAAGACAAAATGAAAATTTATAGGAATATTCTAGCCAAATTTCAGAATTCCCAGGTCAAGGAGAAAATATTGTGAACAGCTTGAAAAAAAATTAATGCTTTGTTGAGTCACAGTCAGTGTAACACAAGATTTAGCAGCTTTTACATTAAAGGATTGGAGGGCTTAGAATATAATATTTTGGAAGGGAAAGCTGTTAGAATTACAAATAAGAATTACCTATTCAGAAAAAAAAAGATAATATTGAAATACAGATTTTAAAAGTATTTCTGATAAAAAGACCAAAACTTATCCAGTAGATTGAATTTGAATAAATCTTTTCCTTACTTTTAAATTCCATCACCATTCATTAGTTGCTTTATATCTTTTTTTTTTTTTTTTTCCTAAAAGTTTTGGATATACTGGATTCATTTTGTTCTTTAAACATTTATGTCATTAAATATCCTCTTGATTAGTTTACACTTAACCCTGGCCCTCTCTTCCATGTTTGCTTCAAACTTCCTTGGCTAGAAATTTCATAGATGGCTTTGACTCTTCCTTCTCTTTTCTATATAATCAGTTCCCAGTTTCTGTTAATTCTCTCTCTGTAACTTGTCTCATAAACTGTCCCTTTTTTCTACTCATACACCATCTGCCATCAACATCTATTGTTGGAATGATAATTGCTTTACTTCCTGCTTCCAGTCTCTTTCCTCTTTGTCATCTTTCTTTTATATAATAAAATGGATCTGTGATCTCATTGGTTTTAAGCATACCTTATAACAGTCATATTTCTTCCTTAGGATAATTATTTTGAGCAGTGTTGTAAAGCATGAGTTGTTGCATAGGTTAGTTTGATGGAAGACATCCTTTGCAGAGTCCAAGTTAAAGAGAGATTATCTGTATATAAAATGTTTTTCCAGATTTTCATTTCTTTTTTTTTTTTTTTTTTTGGCTGATCATAATATGCTGCCTGCCATTTATCTGGTGTTTTTAAATTTTATACAGACACTTACATACATTATGTATTATGATTCACAGAAATAAATTTATATACAAACAACATACTTATTGTTACCTATGATTTGGTTTCTAAATAGCATTTATTATTAAATTTAAGAAGGTAATAATTACATTGATCTTTTTCTGTGTGTGTCTACTTTTGAGTTTTTTAAAAAGTCTTTTATATATTCTAAAACATTTTGTTGATGCTCTTTTTCTAATTCTAAAACTCTTTGATTATTCCATTACTCCACCTCCCCTTTCCTTCTCCCCCATTGAAACTCTCCTGTGTAACAAAGATGCAGAACACTCTTATGATCTAGTCACTTTCATTTTTCAGCTGAAATGGGGCAAAAACTAAGAAAAGAGCCTTCCCTACCCCAAGGGATGTGTGTATTAAGCATAGTCAGGTTAATAAAGGAACAGGGTTTGATTGTAACTTGGGAGCAGATCATTGAATTCTTAGATACATTAGAATACATGTCTCCTTGGTTCTCTAAGGAAGAAAAATTAGAGACAGGTAAGTGGAACTAGTAGGAGAGCAACTAATTAAATATTACAAGGACAATCATCCTGATTCAATTCCTGAGAAAACATTCTATATATACAACATAATACAATTGGCTATAAGGAATTACATAAATTCTAAAATAAGGAAAAAGGAGAAAGAACAGGAGGGTATGGTACTGACAAAGCAGCTGAAAAGCCTGAAGAATTGTTCAAAAAAGGAGTTAAATATAGTGTTGATGAAATTAAGGAGTGTGATGCTTCTCAGTCAGCACCACATATGCAGCAGCTTTGTCCACCTCCTATGACACAATTACAGAAGGCATTAATTAAAGCTAAAAATGAAAGTCCCGAGATCCTCCAGAAAGCTAGCCTGGATATTACAACTTTATTTTTCCAGTTACATGTAAAGATAATTTTTAACATTCATTTTTGTAAGATTCTGAGTTCCAATTTTTTTTTGAGCTTCCAATTTTTTCTCATTCCCTCTTTTACCTGCCCTCTCCCCAAGACAGTAAACAATGTGATACAAATTTATACATGTAAATTCTTTTAAGCATATTTCCAAATTAGTTATATCATGAAAGAAAAGTCAGAATAAGAGGGAAAAACCATGAGAAAGAAAAAGGAAACCAAAAAAAAGTGAAAAAATATGCTTCCATCCATAATACATTTATAGTTTGGATGCAGATGGCATTTTTTATCCCAAGTCTACTGGAATTGTCTTGGGCCACTGTATTGCTGAGAAGAGCTAAGTCTGTCATAGTTGATCATCACATAAGCTTACTGTTATTGTGTACAATATTCTCCTGGTTCTGCTCACTTCACTTAGCATCACTTCTTGTAAGTCTTCCCAGACTTTTCTGAAATCAGCCTGTTCATCATTTCTTATAGAACATTCATATTCCATTACATTCATACATTATAACTTGTTCAGCCATTCCACAGTTGTTGAGCATATACTTAATTTTCAGTTCCTTGCCACCACAAAAAAAGGGCTGCTACAAATATTTTTGCAATTTTGAAAGGTCCTTTACCTTCTTTTATGATCTCTTTGGGAAAGAGACCTAGTTGTGAGACTTCTGGTTCAAAGGGTAATGCACAGTTTTATAGCCCTTTGAGCATAGTTTCAAATTGCTTTCTATAATGACTAGATCAATTCATAACACCACCCACAATGCATTAATTAGGGTTCCAGTTTTCCTACATCCTCTTTAAGTGACTTGTCCAGGGTCACACAGCTAGGAAGTGTTAACTGTCTGAGACCAGATTTGAACTTGGGTCCTCCTGAATTCAGGGCTGGTGCTCTATCCACTGCACTACCTAGCTGCCCCCCCCTCTCTAACATTTATTATTGTCTTTTTCTATTATTTGCCTCTGTTTATATAAATCTTCACAAGTTTCTCTGAATCCTTCATATTTGTGTTTTTCAAGTAGTTGAATAGATCGGCACTATTATTAGTGTGGATTCACTTTCCAGTGGTATAAACCATTACTTATTCCCACATTCATTTTCCTATATCTTTTCCCTATTCCCCAAGAAATTCTCCATAGAGAAAGCTCTGTATGGAATCTATCCTGCATGTTAGAGATCTTGCCTTTATTTCTCTTGATATATAAGAATAATATATACTGCTTATAGGATATTTTGTTATCTCTTGTTTTTCTTATATCCCTGGTCCCTTTGTTTTTCAGGAATTAATATACATATATATTTTGAAACAGGGAACACTAACATTTCTTTTTATTTTTTTAAACATGGTAGAAGTATATGTTAAATCTAATATATACATATATATTTATGCAATTATCATGTCGCACAAGAAAAATCAAATCAAACCAGTAAAAAAAAAAAAGAAAAGAAAAGAAAAAAAAAAGAGAAGCAAAATAAAATGCAAGCAAACAACAACAAAAAGAGTGAGAATGCTATGTTGTGAGCTACATTAGTTTCCACTGTTCTCTCTCTGGGTGTAGATGTCTCTCTTCATCATTGAACAATTAGAACTGGTTTGAATATATAATATGGTTGAAATGAGGTCAGAACCTTTGAATGTAAAAAATGTTTTAAGAGTTTGTTTCTTCCCTTCTAATCTTGTCTGCATTAATTTTGTTTATACAAAACCTTTTTAACTTGATATAATCAAAATCATCTATTTTTTGATCAATAATGATCTCTAGTTCTTCTTTGGTCACAAATTCCTTCCTCATTTACAGATCTCAGAAGTAAACTATCCTACATTCTTCTAATTTGTTTATAATATCATATTTTATATCTAGATCATGAACCCATTTCGACCTTACCTTGGTATACGGTGTTAGGTGTGGGTCTTTGCCTAGTTTCTGCCATACTAGTTTCCAATTTTCCCAATAGTTTTTGTCAAATAGTGATTTCTTATCCTAAAAGTTAGGAACTTTGGGTTTGTAAAACATAGTCATTGACTATTTTGTCCTGTGAACCTAACCTATTCCACTTATTGACTACTCTGTTTCTTAGCCAGTACCAAATGGTTTTGATGACAGTTCTTTTATAATATAGTTTTAGATCTGTACAGCTAGACCACCTTCATTTGCATTTTTTCCATTAATTCCCTTGAAATTCTTGACTTTTTGTTTTTCCAGAGGAATTTTGTTGTTATTTTTTCTAGGTCAGTAAAATAATTTCTTGGGAGTTTGGTATAACACTAAAGAAATAGATTAGGTAATATTGTTATTTTTATTATTTTCGCTCGACTTATCCAAGAGTACTTGATATTTTTCCAATTATTTAGATCTGACTTTATTTGTGTGGCTCATGTAGTTCCTGATTTTCCCTTGGCAGAGAGATTCCCTTTTTTAATACTTTTTATTTTATATTTTATAGATATTTTATACTATCAACAGTTATTTTAAATGGAATTTCTCTTTATATCTCTTGCTGTTGAATTGTTAGTGATGTATAAAAATGCTGATGATTTATGTGGATTCATTTTGTATCCATTGACTCATATATTCTCTAATGTTTTTAATAGGAATGCATATTGGATTTTATCAAATGCTTTTTCTGCATCTATTGAGATGATCATATGGTTTTTATTAATTTGATTATTAATATGGTCAATTATACTAATAGTTTTCCTAATATTGAACTAGCCCTGCATTCCTGGTATAAATCCTACTTGGTCATGTTGTATTATCCTGGGGATGACTTTCGGTTGTTATGGGCCAGAATTCTGAAACAAGAATTCTTACAAGGTGTTAAGTCAGTGAAATTGATAAAGACAATGTCTATCTAGTTTAATGACGGTAATTGATAGTTCTCTAAGTTCAGTATGATTGATTTAATCTTACAACAAATAATGGTTTCCTAGTGATATAATAATTGGCTTATACTCAATGTAGAGCATATACCCTGACACAAACTCAGCCAAGGGAGGCAGAGACACCTTTATGGTAGCTGGAGGCTGAAGCACAAACCCGTGGACTCAGATTCACTTCCTCTTATACCACCTTGGTGGCCTATCCTCCTGCATTTTCTCCAATGAAAGCAGTTCCCCCTTGAAGGCCACAAGAAAGCTAGCCTGAGCACTAGGGGAAGGAGACAATAAAGACTTTTGGACTTTAACATCTGGCTATTCTCCTGATGATTACTCTGCTGAAAGGAAGGCTGTTCTAAAGACCCCCCAGAAAACGGAAAAGAGAACATTACATTCTGTAATCTCTTTGCTAATATAAGATTTGCATCAATATTCTTTAGAGAGATTGGTCTATAATTTTCTTTCTCTGTTTTCATCCTATATGGTTTAGGTATCAGTACCATATCTGTGTCATAAAAGGGAATTTGGCAGGACTCCTTCATTCCCTATTTTTTCAAATAGTTTTATATAGTATTGGAGTTAATTGTTTTTTAAATGTAGAATTCACATCTAAATCCATCTAGTCCTGGGGATTTCTTCTTAGGGAGTTGATTAATAGTTTGTTCTATTTCTTTTTCTAAAATGGGACTATATTTAAGTAATTTATTTTTTCTTCTCTTAATCTGCACAATTTATATTTTTGTAAATATTCCTCCATTTCACTTAGGTTGTCAGATTTATTGGCATAAAGTTGAGCAAGGTAATTCATAATTCTTCTTCATTGATGGAAAGTTCTCCCTTTTCATTTTTGAGACTAACAATTTGATTTTCCTCTTTTCTTTTTCTAATCAAATTAACTAAAGGTTTAAGTTTCAATTTTATTGATCTCTCTCTCTCTCTCTCTCTCTCTCTCTCTCTCTCTCTATTTATTTATTTATTTATTTTATTTATTTATTTTTATTTTTTTTTAATTCATTTTTCCAAATTATCCCCTCCCCTCCCTCCACTTCCCTCTCCCCCAATTGCAGGTAATCCCATACATCTTACATGTGTTACAATATAACCTAGATACAATATATGTGTGTAAATACCATTTTCTTGTTGCACATTAATTATTAGCTTCCGAAGGTATAAGTAAGCTGGGTAGATAGACAGTAGTGCTAACAATTTACATTTGCTTCCCAGTGTTCCTTCTCTGGGTATAGTTATTTCTGTCCATCATTGATCAACTGGAAGTGAGTTGGATCTTCTTTATGTTGAAGATTTCCACTTCCATCAGAATACAGTATTGTTGTTGAAGTGTATAGTGATCTTCTGGTTCTGCTCATTTCACTCAGCAACAGTTGATTTAAGTCTCTCCAAGCCTCTCTGTATTCCTCCTGCTGGTCATTTCTTACAGAGCAATAATATTCCATAACCTTCATATACCACAATTTGCCCAACCATTCTCCAATTGATGGACATCCATTCAACTTCCAGTTTTTAGCTACAACAAAAAGAGCTGCCACAAACATTTTGGCACATACAGGTCCCTTTTCACTCTTTAGTATTTCTTTGGGATATAATCCCAATAACAGCAATGCTGGGTCAAAGGGTATGCCCAGTTTGACAACTTTTTGGGCATAGTTCCAAATTGCTCTCCAGAATGGCTGGATTCTTTCACAACTCCACCAACAATGTATCAGTGTCCCAGTTTTCCCACATCCCCTCCAACATTCATCATTATTTGTTCCTGTCATCTTAGCCAATCTGACAGGTGTGTAGTGGTATCTCAGAGTTGTCTTAATTTGCATTTCTCTGATCAGTAGTGATTTGGAACACTCTTTCATATGAGTGGAAATAGTTTCAATTTCATCATCTGAGAATTGTCTGTTCATATCCCTTGACCATTTATCAATTGGAGAATGGTTTGGTTTCCTATAAATCAGGGTCAGTTCTCTATATATTTTGGAGATGAGCCCTTTATCAGAACCTTTCCTTTTAAAAATATTTTCCCAATTTGTTACTTCCCTTCTAATCTTGTTTGCATTAGTATTGTTTGTACAGAAACTTTTTAGTTTGATGTAATCAAAATCTTCTATTTTGTGATCAATAATGATCTCTAATTCTCCTCTGGTCATAAATTCCTTCCTCCTCCACAGGTCTGATAGGTAGACTATTCTCTGTTCCTTTAATCTATTTATGATCTCATTCTTTATGCCTAAATCATGGACCCATTTTGATTTTATCTTGGTTTATGGTGTTAAGTGTGGGTCCATATCTAATTTCTGCCATACTAATTTCCGGTTTTCCCAACAGTTTCTTCCGAATAATGAATTTTTGTCCCTAATGTTGGTATCTTTGGGTTTGTCAAAGATTAGATTGCTATAGATGTACCCTTTTTTGTCCTTTGTATCTAATCTGTTCCACTGATCTACCGTTCTCTCTCTCTCTCTCTCTCTCTTTTTAGAATTTCAAGTTTGGCATTTGATTGGAGATTTTTAATATCTTCTTTTTCTAGCTTTTTTAGTTGCAAGCCCAATTCATTGATCCTCTATTTTTCTATTTTATGCAAGTAAGTATCTAGAGATATAAAATTTCCCCTTATTACCACTTTGGCTGCATCACACAAATTTTGGTATGTTGTCTCATTATTGTCATTCTCTTGGATGAAATTATTGATCGTGTCTGTGATTTGCTGTTTCACCCATTTATTCTTTAGGATGAGATTATTTAGTTTACAATTACTTTTTGGTCTATTTTCCCCTGGCCTTTTATTGAATATAATTTTTATTTCATAGTGATCTGAAAAAAATGCATTTATTATTTTTGCCTTCCTGCATTTGATTTTGAGGTCTTTATGTCCTAATATATGGTCAATTTTTGTATAAGTTCCATGAATTGCTGAAAAGAAAGTATACTCCTCTCTGTCTCCATTTACTTTTCTCCAAAGATCTATCATACCTAACTTTTCTAGTATTCTATTTAGCTTTTTAACTTCTTTCTTACTTATTTTGTTGTTCAATTTATGTAGTTTTGAGAGTGCAAGGTTGAGATCTCCCACTATTATAGTTTTGCTTTTTTTCTTGCAACTCTTGTTAAATTCTGTTTTAGGAATTTAGATGCTATACCACTTGGTGCATATATGTTTAATATTGTTATTGCTTAATTAAAACCCTCAGTCAAACACTAAACTTGAATTCTAAAAATAAAAGGAGAGATTAATAAAATTGAAAGTTAAAAAATTATTGAATTAATAAATAAAACCAAGACTTGGCTTTATGGAAAAGCCAACAAAATAAATAAATCCTTAGTAAATTTGATTAGAAAAAGAAAAGAAGAAAATCAAATTGTCCTAAAAATGAAAAGAGAGAACTTGCCACTAATGAAGAGGAAATTAGAGCAATAATTAGGAGTTACTTTGCCCAACTTGATGCCAATAAATTCAATAACTTAAATGAAATGGAAGAATACCTTCAAAAATATAGCTTGCCCAGATTAACAGAGGAAGAAGTAAATTGGCTAAACAGTTCCATTTTAGAAAAAGAAATAGAACAATAAACTCCCTAAGAAAAAATCAGGACCAGATGGATTTACATGTGAATTCTACCAAATATTTAAAGAACAATTAACTCCAATGCTATATAAACTATGTGAAAAAATAGGGATCGAAGGATTCCCACCAAATTCCTTTTATGACATAAATATGGTACTGATACCTAAACCAAGTAGGTTGGAAACAGAGAAAGAAAATTATAGACTAATCTCCCTAATGAATATTGATGCAAAAATCTTACATACAAAAGTATTAGCAAAAAGATTACAGAAAATCATCCTCAGGATAATATACCATGACCAAGTAAGATTTATACCAGGAATGCAGGGCTGGTTCAATATTGGGAAAACTATTAGCTTAATTGACTATATCAATAACCAAATTAACAAAAACCATATGTTAATCTCAATAGATGCAAAAAAAAGCATTTTATAAAATCCAACATCCGTTCCTATTAAAAAAAATTTAAGAGTATAGGAATAAATGGACTTTTCCTTAAAATAGTCAGAAGCATCTATTTAACACCATCCGTAAGCATCATATGTAATGGGGATAAACTGGTACTATTCCCAGTAAGATTAGGAGTGGAAACAAGGTTGCTCACTATCACCATTACTATTCAATATTGTATTAGAAATGCTAGCTTTGGCAATAAGAGTTGAGAAAGAGATTAAAGAAATTAGAGTAGGTAATGAGGAAACCAAATTATCACTCTTTGCAGATGATAGATGATGGTATGCTTAGAGAACCCCAGAGATTCTACTAAAAAGTTATTAAAAATAATCCACAACTTTAGCAACATTGCAGGATACAAAATAAATCCACATGCATCCTCACTATTTTTATACATCATCATCAAAATCCAACATCAAGAGATACAAAAAGAAATTCCATTTAAAATAACTGTTAATAGCATAAAATATTTGGGAATCTATCTGCCAAAAGAAAGTCAGGAACTATATGAGCAAAACTACAAAACACTTTCCACACAAATAAAGTCAGATATTGTTATTGCTTCATTATCTATGGTACCCTTTAGCAAGATATAATTTTCTTCCTTATCTCTTTCAATTAGATCAGTTTTTCCTTTTTTTTGATCTGAGATAAGGATGGCTACACCTGCTTTTTTTTACTTTACCTGAAGCACAATAGATTCTTTTGCAGCCTTTTACCTTTACTCTGTATGTATTGCTTTGCTTTAAATATGTTTCTTGTAAGCAACATATTGTAGAATTCCAGCTTTTAATCCAGTCTACTATCTGCTTAAGCTTTATGGGAGAGTTCACCCCGTTCACATTTATGGTTAAAACTACTAATTCTATATTTCCTGCCATTTTAATAACCCCAAATTATACTTTTCTCTTTCATTTTCCCCTTTCCTTCCCCAGTATTTTACTTATGAGCACTACTTGCCTCAAGCAGTCCTCCCCTTTTAGAGACCTTCCCCTTTTCTTATATCTTTTCTCTACTATTTGTGTTTTCCATTCTATTTAGCTCACGCCTTCAGTTTTCTCCTTTCCTCTCCCACTTTTCTATTATGTGAGAGAAGTTTGTTGGTGAAAGCAAATATGTCTAATATTCTTTCTTTGAGCCAAATCTGTTGATAGTAAGATTCCCACAATGTTCAACACCTTTTCTTCTTTCCCTCAATTATAATAGATTTTCTTTGTTTCTTCCTGAAATTAATTTCCCTTATTTTACCTCCACTTTCCTCTTTTTTTTTTCCAGTACATACTCCTTTCCACCTCTAGTTTCTTTTTCATATTATAACAGTAAAACCAGATTATACATGCACTCTCTATGTATACCCATAACAGAAATACATTTCTCAAGAGTTCTTCTTTTTTTACCTTTTTATGCTTCTCTTGAGTTCTATAATTGGATGTCAAAATTTGTTTTCACTCTGGTCTTTTCATCAGAAATAAGTGGAATTCACCTGTTTTGTTGAATGTTTATCTTCTTCCTTGAAAGAAAAAGCTCATTTTAGCAGTGTAATTTATTCTTTGCTGCATTCCAAGTTCCTTCATCTTTCAGAATATCAGATTCCTGGCTCTTTGATCCTTTAAGGTAGAAGGTGCTAGGTCCTGGATAATCCTTATTATGGCTTCTTGGTACTTGAATTGTTTCTTTCTGGCTGCTTGTGATATTTTTTCCTTGGTCTGATAGTTCTAAAATTTAGTTATGATATTCCTTGGAGTTTTAATTTTAGGGTCTCTTTCAGGAGGGATTGGTGAATTCTTTTAATGTTTATGTTAACTTCTGATTCTGTGACATTAGGGCAGTTTTCTTTGATGATTTCTGAAAAATAGTATCTAGGCTCTTTTTTTTCATCATAGTTTTCAGGGATTCCAGTAATCCTTAGGTTGTCTCTCCTAGATCTATTTCCAGGTCAGTTTTTTTTTTTTTTTTTTTTTTGGTTTTGCTTGACTGATTCTTGTTGTCTTATTGAGTCGTTCATTTCCATTTGTTCAGTTCTGAATTTTAGTGAATTATTTTTTTCACTTAGTTCTTTTTGTATTTGTGCAATTGGTTTTAAAAAATGAGTTAAACAGTTTTGTTTCATGGAATTTTTTTCCATTCCACAAATTCCATTTTTTAAGGAGTTTTTTTCCTTTTCCATTTCACAAATTCTGTTTTTTATGGACTTATTTTCTTTTTCTGTTTCACAAATTCTGTTTTTCTTGGAGTAGTTTTCTTTTTCCATTTTATCAACTCTATCTTTTAATGAGTTATATGTCTTTTACAAACCTTCTCACAAAGTTTTTATTTCCTTTTTTCATTTTTCTTATTGCTCTCTTTTAAGATCCTTTTAAATTTCTTCTAGGAGAGCTTTGTGTGATAGGGACCAGGTTATATCACCTTTTGGAGCTAAATCTGGAGAAAATCTGCTTTTAGTCTCCTTAGGGCAGTGGTCCTCAAACTTTTTAAATAGGGGCCAGTTCACTGTCTCTCTCAGACTGCTGGAGGGCTGGACTATAGAAAAACAAAAGCTCACACTCTGTCTCCACCCCTCAGCCCATTTGCCATAACCCAACGGGCCACATAAAGATCCTTAGCGGGCTGCATGTGGCTCGCGGGCAGTGGTTTGAGAACCCCTGCCTTAGGGTTTGAAATTTGTTCTTGTCTTTCACCATAAAAATTGTCTATTGCCCGAGTTCTCCTTGCTTTTTTACTCATTTGTTAAAAAAAAAAAAAAAAAAAAAGTTAATGTATACTTTTAGGGTGGAGGAGGTTTTCCAAGCTTTCTTATAAGCGGTGGCTTTCTCTATGACCACAGCCATGCTAGGTCAGTGCTGATTCACTCCTGGTTCTGGGTGGGTGTGGCCAGGTGCTATGAGATTCTGGTTATGTTTGTGTTGGATGTTTTATAGCTTCTCTGATGATTTACTGGCTTATAACCAGGGAAGAGTAGCCAAAACTAGGGAACCATTATCTGTTGTAAGCTTAAATCAATCATATTGAACTAGAGACTTATTAATCAACATGCTAAACTAGATTCCACTGATTTAAGACTTTGTTGTAAGAATCCTTGCCTCAAGTATATTTTTCCAGAGTTCTGGCCCATTACAAGGTTTATCTATTTTGTTTTTTTTTAAATTTTTTTATTTTTTATTTTTTTCATAAAACCAACTCTTAATTTTATTTATTAATTCAAATTGTTTTACTTTCAATTTTTATTAATCTCTCTTTTTATTTTTAGAATTTCAAGTTTGGTATTTGATTGGGGCTTTTAATTTGTTCTTTTTCTAGCTTTTTAAAGTTACAAATCCAATTCATTAATTGTGTATTTCTGTATTTTATGCAATTTATAAAAATATAAAGTTTTTCCTTATTACTACATTGGCTTCATCCCACAAATTTTGGTATGTGCCTCATTATTGTCTTCCTCTTGGATGAAATTATTAATTGTGTCTATGATTTGCTTTTTCACCCATTCATTCTTTAGGATGAGATTATTTAGTTTTCAATTACTTTTTGGTTAATTTTCCCCTGGCCTTTTATTGAATGTAATTTTTATTGCCTCGTGATCTGAAAAAAAAATTGCATTTACTATTTTTTCCTTTCTGCATTTAATTTTGAGGTCTTTATATCCTAATATATGGTCAATTTTTGTATAGGTTCCATGAATTGTTGAAAAGAAAGTATACTTCTTTCTGTCTCCATTCACTTTTCTCCAAAGAGCTATTATCTCTAGCTTTTCTATTATTTTATTTATCTCCTTAACTTTTTTCTATTTATTTTGTGGTTCGATTTATCTAGTTTTGAGAGAGCAAGGTTGAGATCTCCCACCATTATAGTTTTGTTGTCTATTTCTTCTTGCAGCTCTCCTAACTTCTCCTTTAGGAATTTAGATGCTGTGCCACTTGTTGTTTATATGTTTAGTATTAATATTGTTTTATTATCTATAGTACTCTTGAGGAAGATATAACTTTCTTCTTAATCTATTTTAATTTGACTAAATTTTGCTTTTGCTTGATCTGAGAGCACATTGGCTACTCCTGATTTTTTTTACTCTGTATATATCGCTCTGCTTTAAATGCATTTCTTGTATACAACATATTGTAGGATTCTGGCTTTTAATCCAGTCTGCTATCTGCTTCTGCTTTATGGGAAAATTTATCCCATTCACATTTATGGTTAAAACTACTAATTCTGTATTTCCTGCCATCTTATTAACCCCAAATTATACTTTTCTCTTTCATTTTCCCCTTTACCTCCTCCCCACTATTTTACTTAAGAGCATCACTTGCCTCAATCAATTTTCTCCCTACTATTTCTGTTTTCCCTTCCATTAACCTACCCTTTCCTTTTCCCCTTCCCTCTCCCACTTTCTTATAAGATGAGAGAAGTTTCTTTGTGAAACCAAATATGTCCGGTATTCTCTCTTTGAACCAAATCTTATGAAATAAGATTCACACAATGTTCATTCCCCTCCCTTCACTCCCTCAATTGTAATAGGTTTTCTTTGCCCCTTCATGAGATATAATTTCCCTTATTTTACCTCCACTTTCCTCTTTTTCTGTTACAATCCCTTTTCTACTTCTAGTTTCTCTTTCTTTCTTTCTTTCTTTCTTTCTTTCTTTCTTTCTTTCTTTCTTTCTTTCTTTCTTTCTTTCTTTCTTTCTTTCTTTCTTTCTTTCTTTCTTTCTTTCTTTCTTTCTTTCTTTCTTTCTTTCTTTCTTTCTTTCTTTCTTTCTTTCTTTCTTTCTTTCTTCCTTCCTTCCTTCCTTCCTTCCTTCCTTCCTTCCTTCCTTCCTTCCTTCCTTCCTTCCTTCCTTCCTTCCTTCCTTCCTTCCTTCCTTCCTTCCTTCCTTCCTTCCTTCCTTCCTTCCTTCCTTCCTTTCTTTATTAATAGTAAAATGAAATTTAACATGCACTCTCTTGCATACCAATAACAGAAATACAGTTCTCAAGAGTTCTTTTTACCTTTTTATGCTTCTGTTGAGTTCGACATCTGAAGATCAAGTTTTTTCTTTAGCTCTGGTGTTTTCAACAGAAATAAATGGAATTCACTTGTTTTGTTGACTGTCCATCTTCTTCCCTGAAAGAAAATGTTCATTTTCACTGGGTAGTTTATTCTATCTGCAAGTTTTTTGCCTTTCAGAATATCCGATTCCAGTCCATTCAATCTTTTAAAGTGGAAGTTGCTAGGTTTGGGGTAATCCTTATTGTGGCTCCTCAGTATTTGAATTGTTTTTTCTGGCTGCTTGCAGTATTTTTTTCCTTGGTTGGTTAGTTCTGAAATTTAGCCACGACATTCCTTGGAGTTTTAATTTTGGTGTCTCAGGAGATGTTTGATGAATTCTTTCAATGGCTATTTTACCTTCTCATTCTATAACATCAGGGCAGTTGTCTGACAATTTCCTGAAACATAATGTCAAGGCTCTTTTTTTTCATCATGGTTTTTAGGAAGTCCAATAATCCTTTGATTGTCTCTCCTAGATCTGTTTTCCAGATCAGTTGTATTCCCAAGTAAGTATTTTACATTTTCTCCTATTTTTTCATTTTTTTGATTGTGCTTATTGCTTCTTGATGTCTCTTTGCATCATTCATTTCCATTTGTTCATTTTTGATTTTTAGTGAATTCTTTATTTACTTTTTAAAAATTCTTTTTGTATTTGTCCAATTGAATTTTTAAATGAGTTTTGTTCTAGGAATTTATTTTCTATGTAACAAATTCTATTTTTCAGGGAGTTCTTTTCTTTTTCCATTTTGTCAAATCTATGTTTTAAGCAGTTATATGCTCTTTCCATTTCACTAAGTATTTTGTAATAACTTTTCTTCAGATAATATCTGTTTCCTTTTTTAAATCCTCTTGCCAATTTTTTGGCTTTTATTTCCCTTTCCCATTTTTCCTTTCCCATTTTATTTCTAGCTCTTTTTAAAATTTCTTCTAGGAGAGCCTTGTGTGATGGGGACATATTACCTTTTGGGGCTTCATCTGGGGATGATCTTTTTTTTAGTCTCCTCAGGTTTGAAATCTGTTCTTCTTTTTTACCATAAACACTGTCTATATTCAGAGTTCTTTTTGCTTTTTTACTCATTTTTTAAAAAAGTTGAGATCTGCTTTTAGGGCAAGGGAGATTGTCCAAGCTTTCTCTACAAGTGGCCACAGCTTTGTTGGGTCAGTGCTGCTTCACTCTGGGTGCTGGGTGCATGGGCAGGTCCCCTGAGATTTTGGCATTTTCGGGTTCACTCTTTATCTTTTGTGTTTGTGTTGGGTGTTTTATAATTTCTTTGCTGAACTATTGGCTTTCTAACAGGGCAGAGCAGCCAACACTGATGTAGATTATTTCCTGTTTATTCTCTACCTGAGGAGCCTGCACTGCCCTTAGTCTGTGCTGCCTGCACTCCCCATCTGCTTGCATTTGGCCTGCCTCTCTCTGCTTCCTATTGAAAGAGACCAATTCTGGTGATTTTTGAAATTATCTTCTGCTGGTAATTTGTTGTACTTCCAATATTTGTGAGTTCTGCTAGTCCAGACCTAATTCAGAGGCTGGATTTAGTAATTAGTCTGAGTGTCATGGGACATGGTCAGAAAGTTATGTGTGTCTTCCCTGCCATCTTGGTTCAGTCCCTGTAATTAATATTTCTTGACAATATTCTTGATGTACTTACATTGTGGTATATTAGAAAGAGTACTGGCTCAGGAGTACAAGGCTTTGACTGAAAATTCCATGTATAAGTTTTTTAATCTATTTGGATGGGCTTCAGTTTTCCTCTTTGTTTGATCTACTTGATCTTTGAGCTTACTTACAGTATTAGTTTTATATTATTTCAATCGGTCTCTTACACATAGCTCCTCATTTGAAATACTGCAGTGTGTTCACACTCACTTTGGGGTCTCTTTATTGATTTTTGGATGATTTAAGGGACTTCACAGTCTCATGTCATCATGAAAGTGACCTTGGGTTTTTGAAGGCTGTGCCACTGGAGCCAAAACATCATCCAATTTCACAATGCTGTAAAGCCTTCAGTTATATTTATTGAAACAAACATCATTGGACAGTCAATGTATGGAAGGCTCCTTGGTAACAAACTTCTTTTGCATGGCAATTCATGAAACAAAGAAAAGTATACTTAACTTTTAAATAAAATTGGAGTAAAAGCCTTTAAGTTGATCTTTCTGAAATATATGTTTGAAGTAAACTTTTTTTATTTTGCTATCTTACTGAAAGTTCTTACTTAAAAGTATTTATATCCCACTATATTCTTAATATTTCAGTTGTTTTCTAAAGTAGCATTCCATGTTCCAGTGTTCCATTACTCTCCAGGGGGAATGATATGATGTCAAATATTTAGATTTATTTAGCACTGAGATTCAATCATTTATAGAGATAGTGGAAAAACTAGTAAGTAATGTGCTGAGAACATTATTAAAGAATGTGAAAGCCACTTGTCTTAAAAAAACCAAAAAAACAAAACAAAAAAAACCCTAAATGTGTATTCTCAAAGTCAGGAGTTATGTGATCATGATGATAACAGAACAAGGCTCTACAATTTGTTCTCTATTGTGGGCATTTTTAGGGATATGAATGCTGGAAGTCTGTTTTCCAAGAAATCAGCTGGAATCAGGATCACTAAACATCTTTATTTTTGATCTTTTACAGTCTAGCAATCTCACACACACCTCCCTCCCTCAAAGGCCAAGAGAGACAGAGAGTGAGCATCTCAATTTCCTCTTCCTCATCCTACTCCTCCCACACACGTCACTTCTCCCTCTTTGTCCCACCAATCAAGTCAGCACAGAATAGCTGGGGAGGGTTAACCTTCAAACAAGTTAATAGGGAACTGTCCAATTGGCAATTAATTTCATGTGCTTCATTATCCAAGTGCTCAGTTCTAGCCCTCCTGCTTTCTTTTGTTTTAGATCACAGGTGGTCGCGCCATCCCTGACTTTTCAGGGAGGTGAGAACCCCAAAAAGGAGGTGATCACACTCCCTCCCCTGACTTCTCAGGAGGGGAGATGAAAATTACTAAAGGGAAGTGGGAATTGCTAGCAGGTTTCTGGATTGAAGGGCCTTATTAGAGACAAGTATGCACAAATCTATCAGCATGGGAGTTATTACACAAGCACATAGCAATAATGTAGAGGCTATTAGTGATGACTTTCCCCACAGTCAGTGCAGGCTCAATGTGGTATAACAAACATGAATTGTACATGCAAGTAGTGATATAACAAACAATATAAATCAACATGGTTTTGTAAAAGATTTCCAGAAGTCCTAGAAGGAGGGTATGTAAACATCAGCCACACATGCATTCTTCAGCAACCAGAAGATAGTCCCAAACCAATCTATTGTCCATTGCTTCACGTGTTAGGGAATCCAGTGATCCCCACAAGTTTTTGAAGTCCCGCATCAGTCTTTTTATATGTTAGGGAATCCAATGATCCCTACAGGTTTTGAAGTCTTGCAACAGTCTTAGGATGCTTCAGAGAATCCAATGATTCCTGAGGACTTTCAAGTCCTACAATAGTCTTATGATGTCTCAGAGAATCCAATGATTATCATGCCTCAGAGAATCCAATGATTTCTGAGGATTTTCAAGTCCAACAATTTTTGATGTCCATGAGTCAAACGCCATAATTGCCAGGTTCTTTCAGTGGTGGGCACAGTCAGCAATGGAACCACCTGATGTTTCTTGGGTCTTCTCCTTCATTTCAAGGTTCTGCTCCGTCTCTCTCTGATGACAAGGTGAATATGGCTCATTGGCACCCATATGATTCCTTCTCCATCTGTGGAGATACAAGCAAACCCTCTCCCCCAAGCAGTTAACCTATCTGGTCCCTTCCATTCACCACTTTCTGGGTCTCTCCACATCACCTGGCGATTATCTAAAGACAATGGAGCTGCTCGCGCTGGACACTGCCTTTCCAGTGGGTTATAAAACCTGTCTGCCCAAGCCAGTGCATCTTTGTCAAAAATTTAAAAATTAATGGTATAGAGAACTAAATTTAGAAGTTCTCTAGGGTTACTCATGGCTCCCCCTTTCTTTTGTTTTCGGAGGAGTGTCTTAATATCTCTGTTTCTTCTCTCTACTATTGCCTGCCCTTGAGGATTAAAGGGTATGTCAGTGGTAAAATCTTATACTGTGCACAAAAGTGTGCAAAATGTTTAGATGTATATGCAGGTCCATTGTCTGTTTTTATTGCTTGTGGCATACCCATAATTACAAATGCTTGTATAAGGAATTCAGTGACGACTCGGGCTGTCTCTTTTGCTGCTGGCATTGCAAATGTGAATCCTGAAAAGGTGTCTAGCACGACATGGATAAAAGATAGACAACTAAAAGATTTATAATGGGTTACATCCATTTGCCAAATTTCATTAGGTCTCAAACCAGGAGGGTTCTTCCCTGGAGCATGGAAAGGAAGGCAAGCTGTACAGGCTTTTACTATCCTCCTAGCTTCTTCTCTTGTTATTCCAAATTCTAAACATAAAGCTTGGGCAGCCTGATGATATTTAGAATGAGATTCTTGTGCTTCTTGAAATAAAGGAGTATTGGCCAACATGGTTAGAAGGCTATCTGCCTTTGAATTACCATCAAAAACAGGACCTGGAAGTCCACTATGGGTGTGGACATGCAAAATATAAATCTTACCTGGATGCTTTCTCACTCGCTCTTGAAGTTCCTTAAAGAGTTGATATATATTGGAGGGTACAAATTTTATTTGGGCTGTGGCAATTCTTTGTACCACACCTACTGAATAGACCGAATCAGATATTATATTTATGTCTCCCGGATAATAAGCAAGAGCTAGAATGATTGCATACAATTCATTCTGCTGAGTGGACTGAAAAGGAGTTCTGATTACTCTCTTTATAGTTAAGTCACAAGAGTATACAGTGCAAATATTATGTTTGGATGCATCTGTAAAGATAGTTGGTCCTTTGAGAGGAACTTTAGAAACCTTTTCTTTAAGAATCCATCGCCAATTATGTAATAGTCGGGTTCTCTTTAATGGAGACCCGTGTGTAAAATTTGGAGCCATGGCTAATAAAATTTGCCACTCTGGGATGGTTTCACAGCATACATTAATTTGTGCATTAGTATAAAAGGTGTATATCTTGTCAGGTCTTATTTCAGATAATTGTACTGCTCTTTTAATGGTCTTTAATAAAATTCTAGCCACAAACACTGGGTAAGTAATAAGGCTTTGTTCTGGTTGTGCTGGGAGGTTCACCCACTCTATCACACTGTTCCTTGATGAAGGACTGCTCTGAGTGCCTCTTGTGTAGCAAAAACTGATATTTTCAAGGGTTTTTGAGTGACTCTTTCAACCACATTGGGTAAAGCCAGTTCAACTTGTCTCAAAGCTTCTTGAGCTTCTTTTGTAAGCTGCCGTGGTGAATTTAAAGCACTGTCTCCCCTTAAAATGAACATTACAAATAGAATCTGGCCGAGAGATTGAGTTGAGATAGCAGATTTCCTCCCAGAGAGCCATCGGCAGTTTCTGGAGACAACAGAACATTACATATTGGTGCCCAATATGGGGCGCCAAAATACTGGAACTCTGTCTTCCCAGAAATCAGCTGGAGTCAGGGTCATTAAACATCTTTATTCTTGATCTTTTACGGTCAAGGTCAGGGGATTAGATTTAGCAATCTCACACACACCTTCCTCCCTCAAAGGCCAAGAGAGAGAGTGAGCATCTCAATTTCCTCTTCCTCATTCTACTCCTCCCACACACGTCACTTTGTCCCACCAATCAAGTCAGCACAAATAGCTGGGGAGGGTCAACCTTCAAACAAGTTAATAGGGAATTGTCCAATTGGCAATTAGTCTCACATACTTCATTATCCAAGTGCATTTGCTCAGTTCTAGCCCTTTACATATGAAGAAGACTCCTGGGCAGCATTTAGGGAAGTAGCATGAAAGATATTCTTTTTATTGTTGGTTGATTCCTTTGATTTGCTATTTGATCAAAATTCCTTGCTACTTATGAAGCCCCAAATATCTGACAAGTGGTGTTTCTATTACCCTGCCTCAGGGAAACATATAAGCATTTTCTTTTTTCCTTTTTTTTTTTTTTTTCCCCCCTGAGGCTGGGTTAAGTGAGTTGCCCAGGGTCACACAGCTAGGAAGTATTAAGTGTCTAAGATCAGATTTGAACTCGGGTCCTCCTGAATTCTAGGCTGGTGCTCTATCCACTGCACCACCTAGCTGCCCCCCTGAGCATTTTCTTAATGGAAACACTAGCTAGGCATGGGGAGCTTCCAAAAAGAAAATTGTGGTTGGACAGATTCAATTGTGTTAAGTCTATTGTTGCAATTCACATTTTTACAATTGTATTGGCTTAACCCTGTGTATGCTAAATGATGTCTTCTTTGTTTAGGGAATATCAGTGAAATTCTCTTTAAAATATTGCCATACTTATAACTTCCCAAAAAAGCTTCTTGCACCTTCATTAGGTATAGCCACCCAGAGGAGTGTAGAAGGTTTGTCCTTGGACTATAAAGCACAAGAGGATATTGCTTCTCCTTGCTACATACAGATTTGCAGTTTTGGAGAAGCCATTTTTTTGCAGTGATACAAATATTCTTTTATTTTCTAAAGGAATGGATCATTCAGATGTAATATACAAATAAAAAAGTCTTAAAAGAAGTAATTACATAGATTTTATTGCCATTTATATTAATTAGTTATACCTATTGAACTTTGATACAACTTATTTTGTATGGCAACTAGTGAAACTTTTGGAAAGTAATTTCATTCATTTCCCCAAAATCCAATGTGGGCCACAGATGCATTCATTCTGGCTTTGAGGTCTATACTTTAGGAATCTTGTTTGAGAAATTGTTGAATGATGATATCTTTAAGTTCTTCATCAATTGAAACTTTTTGGACAGGTTGCCAAAATGAATTTAACTTCTGTAGTATTCTGCTGTTTGCAGAACAGCATTATAGTAAAATTCAAATACTCTACAATAATTCTATGTGTGGATATGTATGTGTATTTTTAAAGCTCCATTTTAGATTTTTCAGTCTGCAAAAATTTGCTTTTTCTTTCCCAATGAGAAAGGAAAGTAATACCTTGTTCAAACATATAATGAAGAAAAACAAATTTCCTTAAAAGAAAATAGTTTCCTCCTATATGAGGAGATATGTTACATATTTCATCATTGACCTTCTGGAATTGTGGTTAGTCATTATGCTGATCAGAATTCCTAATTCTTTCATAGTTGTTCTTTATTGTTTTGTTATGGTGTTAATTGTTCTCCTGGTTCTGCTCATTTCACTCAATATCAGTTTATATAACTGTACCTAGATTTTTCTGAAATTATCTCCATCATTTCTTGAAGAAGGTATAGGGGAGGGAAAGACTGTGATGAATTACCAACTATGTACAAGGTATTGTATTAAGCACTTTGTAAATATTATCTGATTTGATTTGTAGAATAATCCTGTGACATAGGTGATTACATTTTATAGGTGAGGAAATTGAGGCATACTACTTGTGACCTGGATCACCTAGTTGGCTGGATTTGAGCTTCAGGTCCAGCACTTATTCTCTGCCATCTTAAAAAAAATGAGAAATATTTTTGTATGTTCTTAAAGTTTGTTTTGCTGAAGATTAATCTCTTTTTAAAGTTACCATCTCATTAATTTCCTCTTCTTCTCTTTCTATTTTTCCATTGAGTAAAATTTATTTCTGAACTCAATCCGAGTGTGTGTATCTTGCCCTTCAGTGCATAATTCAGAGAGTAATATTCAAATATCAGCCATTAACTCCCCTTTCTCTTCCTTGTTTTTATAAGTATTTATTGTACATTCTGATTATGAAATAATTTCCCCTGACCTTCCTTTCCTCCTGTCCATATTCCCTACCTCCTCTCAACCTCTACAAATTTCTCTTCTCCCTTTCTATTCTTAAGATCATCAAGACATAATAGAACCACTCCTAGGCATTGTCAAATTAGATTCCCTCTATGACTCCTAATAATAAGCATCATTTATGTATATTAAAATGTAAATCATTCATCCTCGTTTTGTCCTTTATTACTGTTTGCATGTTTATCTTTTAGTGTTTCTCTTAACTCCTGCATTTTAACTTCAGAGCTTCTTCACAGCTCTGGTCTTTCATTGGGAATGCTTGGAAGGCGTCTATTTCATTAAAGATTCATTTTTCTCTATGTTTATAGATTAATTTATTGGTTGTTTGGGAGTGTTACATTGTGTTGATCGTGTTTGTGGTTCTTTGGTACCTGAATATTTTCTTTCTGGCTGATTGATGTATTTTTTCTTTCATCTAAATGCTTTCAAAATTTGGTGGCAATGTTCTTAAGAATTTGCCTTTTGTGCTTTTTTCCCCAGGAGGTTCTAAGAGATCTGGCCAGTTTTCTCTTAAGATTTCTTGAAATTTGATGTCTAGGCTTTTTTTTTTTTTTTTTTTTATTACTTTCAGTTAAGGGTTACCTGGTGAATCTTAATTTTTCTTTTCAGTTTTCCAAATTGTTTTTTTCTCTGAGATACTTTACATTTCCTTCCTTCCTTCCTTCCTTCGCTTCCTTCCTTCCTTCCTTCCTTCCTTCCTTCACTTCCTTCCTTCCTTCCTTCCTTCCTTCCTTCCTTCCTTCCTTCCTTCCTTCCTTCCTTCCTTCCTTCCTTCCTTCCTTCCTTCCTTCCTTCCCTTCCTTCCTTCCTTCCTTCCTTCCTTCCTTCCTTCCTTCCTTCTTCCTTCCTTCCTTCCTTCCTTCCTTCCTTCCTTCCTTCCTTCCTTCCTTCCTTCCTTCCTTCCTTCCTTCCTTCCTTCCTTCCTTCCTTCCTTCCTTCCTTCCTTCCTTCCTTCCTTCCTTCCTTCCTTCCTTCCTTCCTTCCTTCCTTCCTTCCTTCCTTCCTTCCTTCCTTCCTTCCTTCCTTCCTTCCTTCCTTCCTTCCTTCCTTCCTTCCTTCCTTCCTTCCTTCCTTCCTTCCTTCCTTCCTTCCTTCCTTTTGTATTTTGATTTTGTTTTATAGAGTTCTTTTCTGGAGTTTGTTGCTTGCATAAGGTTTTGTCCCTTTTGTATCAAATTTTTAATTATCTTACAGATTTTTTTTCTTTCATAGCTCTTATTTTTCTCCTGGAACTTTCATTTCATTGATTAAAAAAGCATAAATTCTGCCCCTTCCCTCATCTTTTCCAGAAATTCTATTGTTTGTGTTTAAGATTTTTTCTTTGAGGCTTTGTGATATTTTGTAATTATTCTAATCTTCTGATTTCTGAGTTGAATATTCCTGTCACCATAGTTGATTTTATGGCAGGATTTTTTTTTTTTTAAATTTTATTTTTTGTTTGTTTGTTTGTTTGTTTGCTTATCTTCTAGCAGCCTACTTCTGGACTTTAGGCTTTATGTTAGGTTCAGCTCTGTGCACTTCTGGAAAGAAGCTCTAGATTGGTCTAGTTGCTAATTTTTAGGAGTATTGATATCCTTTGATACAAAGATCTTAGAGACAATTCAAATTGAGAACCAAAAGCTTTCTGTACTCCCAAATTGGTCTAATTCAGGATGAAGGCTGTGAATTTCTAACTTGAGTTTGAGTTTTATTAGAGTGATTCATTGCTCAAATACATGTAAAGATAGTTTTCAACATTCATTTGTGTTCCAAATTTTTCTCCCTTACTTCCTTACCTTTCTTCTCTCCAAGACAGCTCTTAGGAATTTGGAAACCACTTGAGAAGCACTGTTGGTGAGAAAACTGCAGGCTCCTCTTTGGTCTGAGATTCCTGCTCTGGTTATTTCACAAGTTGCAGACTGGACTTGAAGATAGAATTAAATTGCTACTGGATACTAAGTTATAAAGTTGCTGGTTGCCACCTGTTTCTGTATACCCTGCTTGAAGTCAAGATTTTTCTGGTATAGATCTTGGATCAGGAGTGTTCCCTGTAATTCTTGCTTGCTGAATGTTGCCAGTGTTCTCAGATCTGGTTTTCTCCCTATGCTAACTTGAACTGATGAAATAACTCAGTGTTATCTTTTCTTTGATTTATCCATTAGGATTAAGTTTGATGTATTATCTAGATCTGTTTGAAATAGATTTTTGGGGAGAACTTATTATTGCTTTTCTTCATGCTGCTTCACCATCTTGGTTGCTTAGTTATTCAAAATAATAAATTAAAGCATTTTTATGCCTTTTTAATCTTTTTACTTCATACTCAGAACTTTGTTTCGTGCTTTTTTTCTTTTTAAAAAAAATTATTTTCAGTAATATTTTTAAAATACGTGTAAAGCTAGTTTTCAACATTCATTTGTGTTCCTTTTTCTTCCTTCCTTACCTCCCTTCTCTCCAAGACAGCAAGCAATCTAATATAGGTTAAATATGTGTGATCAATAACATATTGATTAACATATTTACTTGTTATGTTGTGCAAGAAAACTCAGGCCAAAAAGGGAAAAAAACATGAAAAAGAAAAAGCAAACAAAAAAGTGGAACCCACAGATTCTCTAGTTCTCTCTCTAGATGTGATTGAAATTTTTCTATCCCAAATCTGTTGAAATTGCCATACATTTTTTCTTTAAACTTTATTATTTTTTTTAATTAGCAAACATTCATCATTTCCTCCCATATCTCAAGGACTAAAATAAATGAAAGAGAAAAAAATTGAAGGATTCTGTTCCTTTCATTCAACAGGTTATATTAATCTTGTCATTGTCTTTGAAACTATCTTTTTTCTTATTTCTTATAGCATATTTTATTACATTCCTGTACCATAGTTTTTTTTCAGCTGTTTTCCAAGTTAAGGCACTCTTTTAATTTCCAGTGTATTAGTACTACAAAAAGAGCTCCTATAAATATAGAGGTTTAAGACTAACAATGGTAAAACTGAATCAAATGGCATAACTTGGTGCATAGTTGCAAATTGATTTCTTGAATAGTTGGATAAATTAGTAGTTCTACCAATAGTATATAAATTTGCTCCTCCTTCTTTTCCACTCCCCTCATCTCAAGACTACAGCCATCGAGACATAATTTCCTCACTTTTGTTCATTTTAAATTTGTTTATTGACTTTCTAATTTAAAACTTAATATTTATAATAATAATAATCATATGCTCTTTTTTATTTGTTATTAGGAATATAATTATTTTCCTCCTTATTACCAATTCAGCTAGTTCACTATCATTCTATTTCACCTTGTTTCTAATTGTTCTTATGATTCCTTTTTGGACCCACTCATTTATAATGTCATTATTAAGTCTCCATTTACAGATGTATATTTTGCTTGTGTTCCATACATGAACTGCTATATTTCTTGCATTATGGTCTGTAAAGGATATGTATGTGTTTTTTTGTTTTGTTTGTTTTGTTTTTTTTTACATTTTAAAAGAATTTATCTTATAATAATTTAGTTTCTTATTACCATGACATTCTAAATCTATATATAGAAAGATATTGTTTTATATATATATATATATATATATATATATACACATATATATATATATATATATATAATATGTGTGTGTGCATAAAGATATATATATATCTTAATGATCCCATTGAAAAGGCACTATATGTCTTTTAGCTTTATGTTTTCCAGCAGTTTGTTTAGATTTATATCATCCCTTATATTTTTCTTTTTTAAAAATACTTGTTCAGATCAGAGAGAAGAATAGTAAAGGCTTGAACTCTTATTGTCTATTCTAATTTTATTGCAACCAGGTCAACTTTTCCTTTTGAATTTAGATGCTTTGGTATTTGATCCATCTTTACAAAAGACATGTTTTCCTTGTGTTTTTGTTCATTTTACAATTCAGATTTTATTTTTCCTTTGTCTTATAGCATTATTGGAACTCCTTAAAATAAAAAAAAAAATCATTAAAATTTCTTAAAACATTTATTTATTTATGAAACTCCTTTAAAAAAAAAAAAATTGCCTGATGCAATTTTTTTCCCAGCCTGCTATTTTTACTTTGTATGTCTTTATTTTTTTTTTTGTGTCCTTTACTTTTTTAGATATATTTCTTATTGTAATGGATTGTTGGATTTTATTTCCTTATCCATTTTATCCCTTCTTTAGTTTTATTAGATTATTTTCCCTTTCATATTTAAAATTAAGATCGTTGAGCTTGGGTTTTCTTCCAGTTATTTACTTAGTTTTGCCTTTTAAAAATTCATATCCTCTTTTGAGCCACAATTTTATCCTTGGACTTAGTTTTGCTTGAACTACTTTGTTATTCACTTTTACTCTGTGCCCTGTTTTTAATTTGCCTACTTTTCCTCAAGTCTTTTAATATTACTTAAGAATCAGTTCACCCTTCCAATACCCAACAGTTTCTCCAAACTTTCAGATTTCAACTTAAACCTTTGCAACTCTCATTCCCTCCTCCCTCTCAGTTGAGAGCCTTGCCTTCTATTTCACTGAAAAATTGAGACCATTCAACAACAGCTCCCTCTTCTGTCACTCTTAACCTCTATCTTACATGAAAAGATAGTTCTTTTCCTTGCCAAGCACAAGAGGCAAATTGCTATTACTGTCATCCTTATTCACTAATGTTTCTTGATTTTTATTGGCAACTTCCTTGTGGCCTACAATCATACCTATGACTTCTTTATCCTCAAAAATTCTTTACTTGTTTCTGCCAACCCTGCTAGCTATTATCTCATATTTCTCCTGTTTAGTGGGCTAAACTTCTTGAGTAGGCCATCTGTAATCGGTACCTCTACTTTCTTTCTTCTGACTGTCTTCTTAACTCTTTCTATGTAGTTTGGCTTCCGATCTTATCATTCAACTGAAACTATTCTCTCCAGTTACCAAATATTCTCTTAATTGCTCAATCTAACAGCCTTTTCTCAGTCTTTTTTCTTCTTGATCCCTCTGCAGTCAGGGTTCTATCCTGGTTGGTTTTTTGTTTGGTGATCTCATCAGCTCTCCTGCTCATTTTTTTACAGATGACCGTTTTTGTACAGATCTTAGGGCAGCTAGGTGGCACAGTGGATAGAGCACCATCTATGAAATCAGGAGGACTTGAATTCAAATGTGTCCTAGCTGTGTGACCCTGGGCAAGTCACTTAACCCCAATTGCATCAACAAAATAAAATAAAAAATTCAACAGATCTCAAACTGAACAGTCCCCACCCCCAATTCTCATCTACCCTTTATTCTTCTTGTCAATCTCCCCCCATTCATGGATCCTTTCCTTATCTTCTACCCCCACCCTTTCTTTCCCCATCTGCCCATCCCTTTCCCCTCATTTATTTATAGATTTTGGAGGGTGCTGTATCTTTTATAGTATGTGTGTAGTGTTGCCCATTTAATCTATTCCCGATGTGACTTGTTTTTCAGAAGTACAAGCCCTTCACCTCCTTCTAATGTCTATTTATTCTTCTGCACCTCATTTATATAGCATAATTACTATTTTTACATTTTTTCTAGGTGGTTTGCTTTTTTTTTTTTTTTAAGAGTCTACTCAATCCACTATGCTCCAATCTTTCTTTTGAGCCACTCAGTTGTTGATGTCAGTCTTAGACATATAGTATATAATTCCATGTAAAAAAACATAAAACAATTTGCCCCTCTTTTGTGAGTTTTTTGGGATACAGACCTAGTAGTGGCACTGTTGGGTCAAAGGGTATTCACAGTTTGATAGCATGGCTTTCTTTAAGTCTCAGTAAAAAACCCCACAAGATGATCTTCCTGAACGTTCTTAATACTAATATCTTCTCTCCAAAATTATTTCTGGTTTATCCTATCTATATCTGGTTTGTACATATTTGCATGTTGTCTCTCCCAGTAGACTGTGAAGTCTTTTAGAATAAGGCTTCTTTTCACTTGTGACCCTGTTTTGCCTGAGAAATTTTTATGGGACCTTGGATATAGAGGTATATAAAAAAGATATACAAGTTAAACATTTATTGATGATAAGTCATTTTGCAACTCTTAATTCAGTTATGAGACCCCATAAGGGGTTGCAAACTACAATTTAATAAGCTGAACTTTAGAATAGATCTGTTTTTTGCTTTTCTTTGTATCCCCTGAGCTTAGTGCAAACCTGGCATATATTTGTTTATCCATTATTTTTAAAAGGGGATCAATGAAGTTATGTCTTGATTTGCTTGTGAACTTAATTTACATGAGGCAATGTTGCACAAAAGTCATCAGCCTCACTCTGTCCTGACAAAAGTCAGAATGACTAGTGATGACCCAGGATGGTGGATTAAGCAATGCTTTAGCAGCCTTTGTGGCTGTTGTAACAGAAGTATTCTTATTTGGTTATTCCACCCATGGAAGTCTTCACAAGCTTGAAAGATATCCCTTTAACTCACTGATTGTTTTGAGGCCTGTTGGCTGCCTTCAGTTTGGTGTAGTCTGACTTCAGAGACAATATCCTGGAGTGAGGCCACTGTGTGTGTGACACCTGGTTGTTTTCTCTTTTACTCCATTGGGTAGTATTTTTTTTCTCCCTTTTTAGCATGAGATCATTGGTATAATAATTTCATTCTGTTTTCTTTCCTTGATAATTTTTCTTATTTATATTTCTTGTGTTTCTGTTTTTAGGGGATGCATTTGTTGTTTAAACTTTTTACATCAGTAATATAAAAGGTGTTTTACATAATGAAAAGTTACTTGTTTCCCTTCAGAAAGGCATAGGACTGCTTTTTCACCAAGTTCTATTATATTCTAGTCGTAATCACTCTTTGAAGAAAAAAAAAAACACAGTTAATATAGAGACTTTTATTTGTTTGGGAATTAATTATTTCTACAGTTATAATAACTATATCTCAGGGCATAGTTCACTTTGCCTTAAATCCCTGAAAGATGAAGTATACAAAGATTTTGTCAAGGATGAACTAGTGCCCTTCCTAAACAAATGAAACCAAAAATAAAAAAAGATTTTCCTTTGTCTTGACAATGTTAAATTAAATAAAATCACTTTTGCCCTGTTTGTCTTCATTATGAGCTTTTGTTAATCAGGTATTTATTCCCTAGGTCATTCTGTTGACTGAATATATTTGAATAGTTAGCTGAGCTATTCAGTTGTCTTTTATTAATAGAGGAATCAAAGGACCCTCCCATATTCTAAAAAGATTTGGTCTATATGTTTTTGTTAAAAGTTTACACAGAATTCTGAGTAAGCCTTGTGAATAAGTATGTTGCTTAGCTTCAGAAGATAGTGCAATGGAAAGTAGTGAGCAAGAAGTCAAAACCTAACTTTTTGATTGTTTCTTCACTTATCATATATGACATTTCAGTTTTATCATCTGTAAAATAGGGCTCATAGGAGGCAGCAATGATGTAATGAATAGCCACACAAACCTGATTGAATCCTGCCTCAAATAACATGCCTTCATTAAACCTTCTCTGGATCTCAATTCCTTTTGCTCTGAAATAAAATAATAATGCCTACTTCAAAAGATTGTTGTAAGGATCAAATGAGATAATGTATTTAAAGTGCTTTACAAACCCTAGGGCTTTATGTATTAGTCATCATTATTATTTTCATAGGTTTAGAATTGGAAGAGGCCTTAGAAATTATGCAGTCTATTCTTATTTTATAGTAGAGGAAACAGGCCAAAGGTAATTTGTTCAAGGGTCCATATATATATAGCAAGTAGTATAGACTAACTATATTTTCTCTGTCAAATTTCAAAGATTGTTTTTAAGCATCAAAAATGTGAAAGCACTTTGTAAGCTTAAAAGATGCACAATTTACAGTATCAATTCATCATCTTCTTTGTTTGCAACTAATAAATGCTTATGGATTGATCATTTATTTGACGTTTTAATCATTTTAGAATTTATGGAGGCTGAAACTTCTCTTTAGGGAAGGGGAACCTTTTTTCTGCCAAGGGCCATTTGGATATTTATAACATCATTTGCAGGCCATGCAAAATTATTAACTTGAACACAAGCAGTGAGAGGTTCTTGTCTCCTGTAGTTGCCTTTGCATGGCTAGATCAAGTGATTTTTAAGGTGGGCAAATGTTTCCTACCTTTGCTTTAGGGTGATACTGATATTATCACATTGATATTACCAAGTCACAGTTTGAGTATTTTACTCACCTGCTTAAGAAACTTAGTAGTTTCCCTTTGCCTTTAAGGTAAAGCATGAATTTCTCTGGCATTTAAAAACCTTCACAATTTAGTGCCAGTCTGTCTAGGGTCTGCAAATTTCTTTCTGTTCCCCTAAGCCAATATGGCTGGTGAAATGGCCTAACTGTGAATTTTTCTTGGATTTTCCCTCTGGATCCTTTTTGATATGTTTTCTGTATCTGTTTGAAGGAGTTTTGTGAGTAATTGTTCTCTGTACTTTTTCTTGCTACTCTTGACAATTTGGCTTTGCCTTCTCATATTGAAATTTAATACTGAAACCCTCTACTTTTTTAGTTGGACAGCCGATCTTTTTATCTTGTATTTATCAAATTGATTTGTTAAACTCATATAAGAGGGAAGTAGTCTTATCTCCTTTCATTATAGTATAGCAAAGGTTTGATGTCCTTCTTTGGATATGTTATAAAGGGGATTCTTGTTCACATATGAATTGGATTAGATGACTGTGGAGGTCACTTCCAACTTTATAATTCTGTAATTTTGTAATTTTGTAACCTTTTGAAGCACATCCTTCCATTTTTGAATTACCATCATTGTTAGGGAAATTTTTCCTCATTTCAAATCTAAATGGTTTCTTTGTCACTTCTTCCTCCTACTTAACAGAAGTCTAATTTCACTTCCAAATGAAGAAAAAAATCTTTCTTTTTGCTAAACATCTTCATTTTTTCATCTGGTCCTCATATGGTATATTATTGAGGCCCTTCATAAACGAGTCCAACCAGTGGACACTATAGTTTATTATAGTAATGTTCTTCCTAAAAAAATATTCAGAAAACTATACACACTGCTTCAGAAGGGGTCCTCCCTGGTCTTGCAGCCTATGTAGAATTGACAATGTTATGTTCTAGTGAAAGGATAAGATATATATTGTGATTAGTAAACACAAGATAATTTGTGCAAATAACATTAATAACTGGGGAGTGGGGTGAGACTTAAGGAAAGTGGCATCTGAATTGAACTTTGAAGATGAGGAATCTGATTGAGTATGGAGAGCTGGTGTGGTAGAAGATAAGTGCAAATGCATAGAGATAAAACGGAATGCCACCTTTGGGGAATAAATAGTACTCTGTGTTGGTTGGAATTTAAAGTGCTTAAGGGGGAATACTGGAAGTTAGGTTTGTTGGAACCAGATTTTATAGGGTTTCAAATGCTAGGCTGACGAATTTACATTTTATCCTAAGAACATTAGGGATCTATTAGAATTTTTTGGCAAGAAAATGACATGGTGAAATCGCTGTCTTAGGAAGATTATTTTGCTGCTGTGTTTAAGATAGATTGGAGAAGAGATACTAGAAACAAGACGACCAGTCTGGTAGCTGTGGATGATGAAAACTTGAACTAGCATGGACTTGAACTAGCATGATGTGAATGGAGAGAAGGGGACAGATAGAAAAGTTATTTTAGAGTATCAGTAATTAATAACTGATTGGATACCAAGGTAAGGGAAGAATGAAGGATTGGCACTGAGTGTTTTGGAGGATTGTAGTACCCTGGAAGCCAGGCTTATGAGAGAAGCTAATGGATTTCAATTTAGATTTGCTGAGTTTGGGATTCTAAAAGACATCTATGGGTAGTAGTAGTAGTAGAAATCTAACAGGCAATAAGGTGGTGATGTTTTAATATTTTTAGGAGATATCAAAGCTGCATATATTTTGGAGTTATTTGCATAAAGATATTAACTGAACTATAGAGATGATGAGAAAAGATATAGATGGAGAAAAGAAGAGGGCCCAGGATATATAATTCTTGGGAACACACTAAACTTCAGTGCCCAGTAGACCAGCTGAAGAGACAAAAGAGGAGTTAGTCAGAGAGAAACCAGGAAGAAACCATAGAGAGTGTCAAGAGGGGTGGAGGTGATTATGTTCTCAGTTTGGTAGAACCACAAATGCCAGACTTCAGAATAAATAATCTGCAGTGTGTGAAAGGTATTGAATAGTTATTGGGAGCATTAACTCATTAGTATGAAGTTGGTGGGGATACAATTTAGAGTTAATTTAACTACCTAATATTTATAGAATAACCAGGAGAAACTATTTCCTTATCTGTTGTCTTTCTCATTCATGTCTGTTGATAATCAACTTGGAATGAAATAAATATCTTTAGCACCATGAAAAACAGGTTTGCCAGTGAATTACTTATTTTGTAAATGACAATCTAGTAATATATATATATATATGGTGTGTGTGTGAGAGTGAGAGAGAGACAGAGAGAGAGAGAGAAAGAGAGAGATCATTGAAGAAATAGTTTCATAAAAACTCAAGCTCACATTTTTTTTATCCTTAGATTAATTTTTGGGGGTCATTTTTACTTCCTCTTATCATAACTATGTTTTTTTTGACATTTATTTTCTGTTATTTTAATATTAAACCCAAGTTTTGAAACTGAATGCCTTCAAATAACTACAAGACATTTATCTGAAAGTCTTCTCAAGTGAAACCGAGAAAATCCTGGAACTCAATGGAAATTTTGATGGCTGTTTTTTGCTTTTAGAGAAAACCATATGTAAAAATTGCAAACAAAAATTGAGAATTGAGGAAGAAGAGGTATATTAATTTAAGGAAACATGTAGAAACAAAGAACAGTTTTAAAAAACCTCAACAAAATAACTAAGCATATGAGTTCATGCCAAAGGAATAAAGAATTGTTCTAAAAACATAAAATGTAACCTGCCTCTAAGGTATATAATATGATATGTTTAGAGTGTGGTACAATTTTCAGAATATAGGTCACTGATATTATGAAGCTTATTTTTACTCATGTCAGTTATCTAGCATTTGTTGAATGTGAATTATGTGCAGATACTGTACTTAGTACTGGGGATAAAAAGAAAGGCCATAAAACAGTCTCTATTCTTAAGGAGCTCATAGTCTAATGGAGAAGACAATATGCAAACAAACAAGTTACATACAAGGCTCTTTGAACTAGTTTCAGAGAGGCAGCACTAAAATAAAGGAAGAAAGGTTTCTTATAATATGTGGTACTTTAGGTGAGACTTAAAGGAAGTCAGGGAAGCTAGGAAACAGAGAGGAGAAGGAAGACCATCCCAAGAATGGGAACAGACAATGAAAATACTCAGAATTGGGAGATAAATTGTTGAGTTCAAGGAGCAACAAAGAGATGTAAAAAGATTGCCCTGGTTCAGTGATACAGCCTAGTTGTTTATAATGGATCTGGTCAGCAAGGTTTTATGACTTTTTTTTTTTAACTGTTCAACAGCATGTTAGTAGGAGGGAAGTTAGAGGATAATAAGAATAATTTAAGGTTCAAGTTTGATAGAACACTATGTAATGAAGTAAGGGATGAGAAGAAAAGGGTCATAGTAGGGCCAAGAAGAGAATGTAGTAGAAGTAGGTAGGTGGTGCAGTAGATAGAGCACTGGCCCAGGAGTCAGAAGGACCTGAATTCAGATCTACATCCCAGATAGATATGGTAAGTTTATATATACTTAAACTCAGAAGTAGTCTACTAACAATGAACAGTTGAAGTTACCAGTATTTTCCCAACTTCTTTTAGTCATGACTGATGTGAAAAGTTGCTTGATTGAAAAGGACTGATGTTGAAACATGTTGTTGTCTTTTTATGTAGAAAAATGTTAGGGCACAGGTATGCCTATGCTATCAGACATGTCAGTATATTTATTTGATTGGATTTATTTTACTAATTTGCTACAAGAGACAGTTCTAGTGGGGTGGAAAAGTGTCAGAAAACATTGTGAAAAAAATGCTTTTTTTGAAAAAGCATCAGTAAAATAGGGTGGAGGGAATGATTAGGAAGGGAATTCGATTGATTTTGATTATCAGTTTCAAGGAACTTGTATTAAATAGAAATAGGAGGGTTATAAATTTTGAAACCATGTAGAAAGTTCTTAACAATTGTCATAGTCACCGTATATATTTTCTTCTGATTGTGTTTCCAGTTCCACATCAGTTATTAAATTTTTTCTGATATTTTTCTGCATTCCATATAGTCAGTATTCTTATTGTACAGCAATACACCATTATACTCATATACCAATTTGTTCATCCATTACTTAGCTGATGGTTCTCTGCTCTGTTTCCAGTTCTTTGCTACCACTAAAAGTGCTGCTATAAATAAAGTGGGGCCTATTATTTCTATCTGAAATTCTTGGATTATATGCCCAACACTAGTATGTAATCCTAATTGTTTTTCCCAAACAGTTGGGCTAGTTCCTTAGTCCACCAATAGACTAAAGTATGTGCTTACACTTGCTTCAAAATATTTTAGTATTTTTTGCCCTCTTTGCCAATTTGCAATATGTAAGGAACAAATTCACATGTAGACCTATTTCAGTTTGTATTTTTCTTAATAGTAGTTTGGAAGATGGTTTTCATATGGTCATTTAAAGTTTTCAATTTTCTTGTGAAAACTTCCTATTAAAAAAAAAAAGCATGTATTTGGAAATGGTCCTAAACTGTTATTATTTTTATTTTTAAAAAGTTCTATTAATGCTTTTTCTACTTTGCATTCGCTTTTGAACATACCCCCTGGATAACCAATGAAGTTTCTTGTATAACAAAGATTAAAAGAAAAAGTTTATTAAAACCAACAGAGACAGTGATTATGTTTGACAACATATACATTATTTTATAGTCAAAGGAGAGAGAGGTGAATTTTTGCCACATTTGATAATTATAATTATACAATGTTCAATTTTTTTTTATTGGGTTTTTTGTTTGTTTGTTTGTTTGTTTACTAGGCTATTTTTTTCTGGTTCCATATGCTTCACTTCAAATAACCTAATGGGGCAGCTAGTTGGTGTAGTGAATAGAGGACCTGAGTTCAAATGTGACCTCCGACACTTAACACTTCCTGGCTGTGTGTCCGTGGGCAAATAAATAATTTAACCCCAATTGCCTCAGCAAAAAACACAAAAAACCATAACAATCAAATAAGCTATTATATAAATTTTTCCATGATTATCTGAATTCTTAATATTCATTAATATTCCATTCAATTTTATTTGTCACAATTTTTTAGCCTTTGCTTATCTTTTCCCAAGTTCCTTACTACTATGGAAGGTTCTAATATGGATATTTTGATGAATATGGATTTGTTATTTTTTTGACCTCCCTTGGAAATACATATTTAGTAGCAGAATCTCCTTTGGATTTAATGGTCATTTTTTTGCAGATGATCTTCAGATCCATATAGCTAGTTCTGACATCTTTTCAGAGCTTCAGTTTGGCATCAGCCAATGCCTATTTTACTCTTTGAATTGGTACCCGAGAAGAATATTAGTTCAGTAGGTCCAAAACAACTCATTAGCTTTCCTTCCCTTTTCCTCCCACCTCCCCCTTTTTAAACTATTGTGGATACTATGGTACTATTCATTGCCTAATGTAGTCCTCAACTCCTCACTCCAACCAATCCTACATATATGTCTTGTCATTTCTATCCTTTCCCTTTGTACTTGGATGGTTATCGTCCTACTTCAAGCTTCTTATCACTTTTCAGACTGCTACAATAGTTTCCTGATTGGTCTTTTTGCCTTAAATTGATGCCACTCCAGTGTATTCTTCACCTAGCAGCTAAAATAGTTTTCCTAAAGCACTGGTCTAACCATGTCCCTTTCCGAATCAATATACTATACTTGCTTTCTATAACCTCTAAGATTTCATATAAACTTCTCGTTTTGGTGTTCAGAATCTTTCCCAATATGCCCCCAATTTACCTTTCCCTCTTTTTTTTTTTTTTTGGTGCATTGTTCCTTCCATGTAGTCTGGAATGCAATCATTTCCCCTCTTGTTTCTTATACTTTCTTATACTTATACTTCTTATACCCCAGATTCTTGTTTCTGTGCCTTTGCACTAAGTTATTCCTGATTCCTGGAATGCACTTTTCTTTTTCCTTTAATAATACAATTTAGAATTTTGCTAGAAGAGAAGTCAAGTTCATCTAACTATAATTTAAAGCAGTGGTGTCAAACCTTTCCCTTATTGAAAATAAAGATGATATTTGTGTGTCTTCAGTCATGAAGACATCTCCTAGACTTTACAGTTCTTTTAGGGGGGATTAGTGACAATTCAAAAATCACATCCTTAAGTTCCTTTAATACTTATCATCTGTAGTCCATTTGGTCCAATTTATTCATTGGTGTTCTTTTATCATCTGTTTATTTATTTTGTGTTTCAATTTTTTAAAATCATTTTTGATCTAGCCAAATAAGAATCAAGGAGTTTTGCATTCTCAATTAATATTTTAAACATTGTCTCAACCTGTTGAGAGTATTGCTAACCATTTCTTTGATTTTCTTCTTTTCTCTAGCTTGGCTGGAAAAAACAAACAAATTCTACTTTATTATCCATTGTATTTATTGCCAGCTTTAGCTTGTTCCAAGCTTTATTGTTCTTGATATTGTTCTTACAGGGATATGTAACCCTTTTTATATCCGTCATATATTCAAATGTACCTCATTATATGTGAATTCCCCCCCCACACACACACACACACAATCCCCTCTCCCCCTCACCTCCTATTTCCTTTTTATTTTTTTTTTTTGCTAAGGCAAGGGGTTAAGTGATTTGCCCAGGGTCACACAGCTAGGAAGTGTTAAGTGTCTGAAGCCTATGCACCTATTTTTTGTACATATATTTAAAAATTGTTCTGTGTAGATGGCATCCACTCTTCTCCCTTATTGGTTATTATGAAATGAACTGCTACAGAAAATATTCTTCCCTCATCACCCCTAATCATGAATGATTACCATCATGTCCCTGCACAAAAATTTGACAAAGGAAATGAGGCAGCAATGAATGACACAATCCACTAAGGATTTCTTTAATATTTCTTGAAAGACTTCATCTAAATCCTTCCACAGACAATTGAGTTTCTATTCTTGTCTTTAAAGTCTCTGAGGAATGAACGTTTTCAACTTCTTTAGTAAATTATTCCTAGGTTTAGACTAGCTCCACAGATTTCCTTTTTTTCCCCCAGACCACGAATTAGGTAGAATTATTAAAGTATGTACTTCTTTGCTTCAAAACTAGAAAACATCCAAGTTACTAGGCAAATGATTGAGAATCGTCTGGATTAAGCTCCCTTCTGGACATAGAATACTGTAACTGCAGAGTTGAAAGGCACATTGCAGATCATCTTGTCCACCTATTTCATATTTTAGATGAGTAAGACTGAAGTCCAGATATAATTGTACACAATTTATTGTAAACCTAAGACTAAAATACAGATTTAGTGATTATTCTAAACCTATTTCTATTACCACTAACTCTTTTCTTTTTCATTTAAATTTATATTCCTGTCTCAGTTCTTTTCTGTCTCTAAATTGTCCTATATCCAGCTCCCAAAATGATGTTACTAAAGCATAAGCCCAAACATTCCACTCCTCTACTCAAAAAACTTTAGTGGCTCCCAGTTGCTTTGAGAATAAAATATTCCATTGGACATTTAAAGCCCCTTGTAATCTGGTTCCAACTGGTTTATAACACGAATTCCTTCATATACTTTGCATTGCATAGCTAATCCTGTGTTTGTCATATAACATATTTCATCTCCTTCTTTGTGCCTTGGCACAAAACTCATTTCCACATGGTATTGCTTTTTGCTTTTTCATTTCTGTCATTCAGTTTTTGTAGCTTCTTTCTTTCTTTTTTTTTTAACTAAGAAGTCAGCTTTAATTGCCTTATTTTATGACTTTACCTGATTTATACCTATTGGTTATAACTCTGTCCCCCTTCCCTCTTTCTTTTATTTTTATTTTTTATTTTATTAATTTTATAATTATACATTTTTTGATAGTATATATGCATGAGTAATTTTTTTATAACATTATCCCTTGTATTCATTTTTCCAGATTTTCCCCTCCCTCTACTCCCTCCCCTAGATGACAGGTAATCTCATACATTTTACATGTGTTACAGTATAACCTAGATACAATATATATGTGTAAATCCAGTTTTCTTGTTGCATGTTAAGTATTGGATTCCGAAGATATAAGTAACCTGGGTAGATAGACAGTAGTGCTAACAGTTTACATTCACTTCCCTGTGTTCCTTCTCTGGGTGTAGTTGTTTCTGTCCATCATTGATCAGCTGGACGTGAGTTGGATCTTCTTTATGTTGAAGATTTCCACTTCCATCAGAATATATCTTCATACAGTATCATTGTTGAAGTGTATAATGATCTCCTCATTTCACTTAGCATCAGTTCATGTAAGTCTCTCCTAAGTCTCTCCAAGCCTCTCTGTATTCCTCCTGCTGGTCATTTTTTACAGAGCAATAATATTCCATAACCTTCATATACCATAATTTATCCAACCATTCTCCAATTGATGTACATCCATTCATCTTCCAGTTTCTAGCCACTACGAAATGTAGCTTCTTTCAAAGTTTAGCTGAAATTCTTTCTTTGTGAGACTTTTTTTTTTTTTTTTTTTTTTTTTTTTTACCCTTTGGCTGCTTAGGACTTCTTCTCCAAATTCTTCTCTTCTTCCCAAGCATTAACTTTTATTTTGAATATATCTTGTATACATAGCTTACTACATAAGTTTCTTGAAGTGTATCATAGACTTATAGGATCATAGCAAGAAAATTGGCAAAGACTTCAGAAATACCTAATCTGACCCAAGGCCTTCACACAATTTTCAGGGCCAGGCCTCAATTAGACCTGTTAGTTAAATTAGTTAAGGAAAGTAACTTGAAGGTCTCATAACAATGAACAAAAAAATTTACCCAGTAAGAACACTCTGCAAGAACAGCATCAGTTCATTTAGAAGTATCTCCCCTTCCACCCTCCCTTCCTATCCCCTAGTTTCCTAAAGGGACATAATTGGTTAGAAAAGTGCAGCTGATCAGTGTGTTGTGTCTGTGAAGAAATATAATGGCAAGATGACCAAATAAGATCAAACAGTGTGGGTATCTCTCTACCTCTCCTGGCCCTTCAGGAGCCCTACAAGAAGACACCTCTCCTATGTCTCTAGGGAGCTGATTCATGTAATGAATACTCTTAGGGAAGCCATTATGTGGACCCATCACTCATTCTTCACAAGGATACAAATCTCTTTCTCATTTGCTAACAAAAAATTTAAGACTAGCCTATTTTAAAAGGTGACAAACTGATTGGTTTTGACCTGGACCTGGGAGCTTGACCCAAGGGGTAATGATTTTTGACTGCATATGGATATCATAATATGGTCAATATCAAATAAAATAGATCAGATACTTTGCAGCAACAGGTGAAGAAGTCCTCTATAGATCTTGGCAACTGGTCCCATCACTTTCTGGCAAGTAGAGGGAGAAGATAACGAATCAGTGTCGGATTTTGTGTTTATGAGCTCAAAGATCACTTCAGAAAACTAATAAAGCCATAACATTAAAACATGCTTTTTCCTTGAAAGGAAAGCTATGTAAATCTAGACAGCATTGCAAAAAGCAGAGACATAATCTTGCCTTTGTGCAAGGTCCATATGTTCAAAGCTGTGGTTTTTCCAGGAGCAACGTTTTGCTGTAAGAGTTGGACTATTAGGAAAGCTGAATGTTGCAGAAATGATACTTTTGAATTATGGTGCTAGAGAAGACTTTTGAGATACCCTTGGATAGCTAAAAGATCAAATCAATCAGTATGTAAAAGAAGTGATTCAAGCTGTTCACTGAAAGGTCATATATTGAAGTTAAACCTTAAATATTTTGGCCACATAATGAGAAGATAGGAATTATTGGAAAGGCCCTGATATTGGGAAAGACTGAAGGCAAAAGAAAAAGAGGGCAGCAAAGAAGGAAATGATAGATAGTTTCATGGAAACAACAAATGTGAACTTAGACAGATTTTGAGAAATAGTGGAAGATAGAAGAGCCTGATGTGCTATGTAATTTATGGAGTCACAAAGAACTAGACATGACTGAACTACAACAATAATGATGTTATGTAGAGACTTTTACCTTTTCTTTGTCATTAGAAAGTAAGATACCTCTTAACAATTTCCCCCTTTGGTTCCCTTGAATTTTCCTGGGAAGAAATTGTGCAGACATCATGAAAGTAAGAATACCTGTCTATTGACAGAAACAGAAGTGGTTTCTCTCCCTCCAGTATATAGATCACTTAGAGGGGGCAGGGATCTTGAGGCCCAGTTGGCTTTATTCAGAGAATGAAATAAGGAAGATCCACATAGGGTCATAGACCAGGACAATGTCTAAAATTAATTTGTTCATATTGGCTAAGCATTACTTAAAGTTATAGCTAAGAAACAACTGGACTGGAAAAAACTTCTCCTTTCTTATAATTTTGTTTATTTATCCTAGATACAATGCCAGTAATTAGGGAATGATGACCAAGTTGTTGTTTCAGCATCATGTGGTTGTGGCTATCATGTCTGAATTGATGGAAGTCTTTGCTATTCTTGTGAGAACATCAACCTGCTTGTCTCTGATGAATTCTAACAAAAGTTCCACAAAAAAACTTTCTGTTGGGAATATATGTCAGCAAAATATCTCCAATGGTACTGACTCCAATGTCTAGTACCGTTGCCTCACCTCTCCAGCTGAACTACTTAGCCATACTCATGGCTATTTAAGAATCACTTAGGATAAAAATATAAACATGTCTATTCAACTTTTGTAACCCTCCATATTCTGACCCCAACCTATTTTTTCTTTAATTTTTAATTTAATTTATTCCCATTAAACCTTGTAACAAGTTTACATAGTCAAGTAAAATTAATTCCCACTTTGGCCATGTTGGAAAATTATGTATCTCAATAAGTACTCTGAAATCCATAACCTTTCTATTAAGCTGGTAGAATGTATCATTATGGAGCCTCTGGAATTGTAGCAAATCTATCTTTTCTTCTTTTTTTGGCTATTAGTATTACTCCTTCTAAATTCTGATCAAACAGAGTGAGCCTTCTCTTTCTTCCTCACCTTTGATGCTCCATCTTTCATAATAATTAATTATCCAGGAACAAAGAATAAATATAATGATGAATGGAGGTCTTGATAAGTCCTCCCAGTGGGCTGAGCTATAAGCCACATAGCTAGTATGTAAGAAAATCTTGTGGTATAAGTGAATAAGATTCTTATCAGTCAATTAGCAAGTATTTATTACCTATTAATTATTATATTTTTCTGTTCCTGGATTAATCATTAATCATTGTGCCACAGGGGCAGCTAGGTGGCGCAGTGGTTAGAGCACCAGCCTTGAATTCAGGAGGAACCGAGTTCAAATCTGGTCTCAGACACTTAACACTTCCTAGCTGTGTGACCCTGGGCAAGTCACTTAAACCCAGCGGGGGCAGGGGGGGCGGCGAAGAATCATTGTGACATATTCCAGTTACAAAAACTTTTTTTTTTTTTTTTTTTTTTTTTTTTTTTACCTCTTTTAGATTCATTGATGAATTAGGAAAATGACATTTCTTAAAAGATAGGTATTGTATTAGGGTTTTCCTGGTCTGGGAGAGAATTGAGGCTGTCAGAGCAGGGACTGCATCCCCTCCAACATTTGTCATTATCTTTTCCTGTCGTCTTAGCCAATCTAATAGGTGTGTAGTGGTATCTCAGAGTTGTCTTAATTTGCATAGAGGAGCTATCTTGCATAATCCAACACACAATAGAATTTTTTTTTATTAATTTTATAATTATAAAATTTTTTTTGACAGTATATATGCATGAGTAATTTTTTTTTTTATAACATTAGCCCTTGTATTCATTTTTCCAAATTTTCCCCTCCCTCCCTCTACTCCCTCCCCTAGATGACAGGCAATCCCATACATTTTACATGTGTTACAGTATAACCTAGATACAATATATGTGTGTAAATCCAATTTTCTTGTTGCATGTTAAATATTGGATTCCGAAGGTATAAGTAAGCTGGGTAGATTGACAGTAGTGCTAACAGTTTACATTCACTTCCCAGTGTTCCTTCTCTGGGTGTAGTTGTTTCTATCCATCATTGATCAACTGGAAGTGAGTTGGATCTTCTTTATGTTGAAGATATCCACTTCCATCAAAATATATCTTCATACAGTATTGTTGTTGAAGTGTATAGTGATCTTCTGGTTCTGCTCATTTCACTCAGCATCAGTTCATGTAAGTCTCTCCAAATCTTTCTGAATTCATCCTGCTGGTCATTTCTTACAGAGCAATAATATTCCATAACTTTCATATATCATAATGTACCCAACCATTCTCCAATTGATGGACATCCATTCATCTTCCAGTTTCTAGCTACTACTAAAAGAGCTGCCACAAACATTTTGGCACATACAGGTCCCTTTCCCTTCTTTAGTATTTCTTTGGGATATAAGCCCAATAGTAGCACTGCTGGATCAAAGGGTATGTACAGTTTGATAACTTTTTGGGCATAGTTCACAATAAAATATCTTGAAAAAAGAAAGGTTACATGACTAAAACATCTGTTCAATAGCAGTAGGACCCAAGAACTAGTGAGTAACTACTTAAAACAGGTTTTGGGGTTATTATTAACTTGACAAACATCAATAAATATGAACTTTTCCATACACACAGAGGATAGGATAAGAGGATTGGACACAAAGTCATGAATTTCTCTTAGTACAGTTTGTATTAATAAACAATTCAGGATGTTAATTTTAAAGTGTTCTTGTTTGTGCCTCCTATATTCCTGAGCAATCTTTTTTTTTTTTTTTTTTTTTTTTTTTTTTTTTAATAGCTAGAATGGCAATTCTGGTTAGCTTGTGGCTCTAAAATACTTAACAATTGTTTAATAATGACCTGCCAAATACTTTGCTCAGTTTGGTTAGTTCTTTGAATAGAGAGTTCAAAAACATGTATATCTCTCAGAGGGTCAACATGTCAAAGCTGTGGTAGTGAATATCAATATTCTTAAGTATTGGGGCTTCTTTTAGATTTTGCCCATCAAATTGTTGCAATGTAACTGCAGAAAAGGTAAAAACAGATTACTGCTGGCTAGTCTCAGCAGTAATAATAGAAAAAAAGGCATTAGTGAGGTCAACAAATCCTTACCACTCACTAGGGGGTTGATTCCTCCATGTTGTTGAAGTCAAGAAGTCCATAGTTACTAGTTAGATGACTTTTGGTTTCCTGTATTCTACTTTGAGCTGCCAGATGCTATTTGCCTTCCTTAAGACAGATATAAAAAAGTATTATTAATTACAAAATACTCTAGTTTCCTACTATCATATAATATCACTAGTATCAGCTATCAAACAAATAATTTTCATTCTTTCTAAGACCCATTATCATTTGGTGTTAACGACATGGGATGCTTGGACAATTCCAAGGGTTTCCACTTAACTTTATCCACAATAACTGGTATGGTGGTTTCTTTAAGTGTCCATACAGGAACTATCTCCCTGAAGTCCAATACATTCATTTCCATAATTGGAATGGAATTGGAATGAAATGGACTGTCCAAATGTGTAAGACTCATTAAATCTCAGTGACAATTTTTAAGGGTGTTTAGGACATGGTTTGTGAATTTGTACGGCATTATAATTGCATAGCGGATATAATGCCATTGTTCTGGACCAGGTTTAATAGTAGGTGTTGATTTTACTACACTCAGGTAGTAAGTATCAGAAATCATATTTGAATTCAGTTCTTTGACTTCAGAGTGAGCATTCTTTGTACTGTACCACAAATGAATCTAGTGTCTGATCCAGTGCTTAATACTTTTGTCTTGATAAAATATTTGATTGATGGATTTGATTTTTAAATGTAAATGAACTCTTTTATGCTTTGTTTTATACTTTATTATATCATTGCTTGTAATATCTGATCTTTTCCCTCTTAAAGCTGGTCTTTTGTTTCCTTAACCAAAATTTTAACATTTTTATTTACTAAATTAACATAATTTATGAAGTAGATTTGGTTAAATTTCAAAATTTTTTTACAAATATGTTGTCAACATTTGTTTAAGTTAAATGATACATTTTTTTTCCCTCTATTCACAGGTGTGAAAGTTGTGTGGAATTACTTTTTGTGAGAGGAGCTGGAAATTGTCCCGAATGTGGCATCCCTCTGCGGAAGAGTAACTTCAGAGTACAGTTGTTTGAAGACCCTATTGTTGACAAGGAAGTCGAGATTAGGAAAAAAGTGCTAAAGATGTAAGTGTTATTAATTCCAAAAGTAAGTCTGAATGTTAGCCATTAAAGAAATATTTTCTGGGTTTAAGATATAAGAAAATTATAGTGATGAACTTTTGAAGTATAAGAATCAATCATACAGAAATAAAGTAGAAATTTAACTTCATTTAGAGATTTTTGTTTTTTGTTTGTTTTATATCTTGGTAATCTTATGGTGTGCAGATGATAATCAAAAAGTGTTTTTTGAATACCTACTGTGGGTCAGATCCTAGGTCTAAAAATATAGTGAATGACATCAAAGAGTTTACATTCTAATTGAGAGACAAGAAATAGTTATAAATCTATGCAGAGTAAACATAAAATTAAATACAAAGAGTCTTCATTTAGCAGTTAGCTCCCGTCAACAGTTTGAACTGTCTTGAAGAAAGGATTCTGTGAAGTAGAAGTAAAGAAAGACTGTATTCCAGACATGGGTGTTCATTTTAAGCATTTGCTAATATAAAGGCAAGGAAAAAAAAAAATAGAATATCTTCTGTGAGGGACAGAGAAAAGGTCAGTGTAGTGTTTGTTAAGGAGTACTTAGGAGGTAAATATTCAGTGAGCCGGGAGTTGAGTCAAGGTTGTGAGGGACCTTAAAAGCTAAAACAAAAGTTTCATTTTCATTCTAGAGACAACAGGAAGCCTATAGAGTTTACTTATGAGGGGAATAAAATGAATAGATTTGAACTTAAGGAAAATCACTTTGATCTGTCTGTGTAGGATGGATTGGAGTGATGAAATTCTTGAGCAATGAGATCAATTATGCTATTGCAGTAATCAAAGTAAGAGGTGGCCAGTCTCAACTTAAGTGGTAATTGTAGACTTGGGAATCAGGAAGATCTGAGTTCAAATCCAGTTTCAGACATATAACAGGCACAATATAAGCAAATCATTGAAATTCCATCTTCTTCAGTTTCCTCAATTCTAAAATGGAAATAAGATGACAACTATCTTCCAGGGCTGTTGTAAAAATAAAATGAGATATTTACAAGTGTTTTGCAAACCTTAACATATTCCATAGATACTATTTCTCAGCAGCAACAGCAGCATTCTATTGACTCCAAAATCTCTACAGCCAGGCCAACTTTCTCTCCTGAGCTTCACCATTAGTAGGTTTTTTTGTTTTTTGTTTTTTTTGGGAAAAAAAAAGTAACAAAAATCATTTTGTTTTAAAGAAGACAAGCCATTTATGTGTAATATTCTTATTCTACTTGTGGTTAGAATAAAGAAAAAACATGTTTTTAAAATATGATATATTTTCATCATATTTTGTAAACTATCAGGCAGAAAGCAGATTGGACTTTAAATTGCAGAAAAAAACATTTAAAATTTTTTATTTTGATGACTCTAGGGATTCACTAGAGTTTCCCCCCCCCCTTTTTTTTTCCCTGAGGCAATTGGGGTTAAGTGACTTGTCCAGAGTCACACAATTAGTGTTAAGTTTATGAGATCAGATTTGAACTTGGGTCCTCTATCTACTACACCACCTAGCTGCCCCTCCACTACAGTTTTTTGAGCTGGGGAATAGAATGGTCAGACTTATGTTTCAGAAATAATACTTTAGCAATTGTGTGATAGATGAAACAGAACAACACGGGCACTAAGATACTAATTAGTTTTTAACTGTCCTTCACTCCTAAGAAATTGAGACTCAGTGTCCAATGAGTGGGTTCCGTTATTTCCTGGCATTGTGTTCCAAGACAAGTCATTTTTAAATTATTCCCAGCTTTCTAAGGAATTCTTGAAGACTAAATTACAGAAAAGATGCTGACTTTCATTAGTAGAGGGAATTTCCACATTTGGGAGTTCCTTATAGCAATGAAATAAAGATCCAATCCCTTATTATTTATTATTCAACAAACATAAGTTAAATATTGCTACAATGTAGAATACTGTACTAGGTGCTATAAGTGACAACATGACCCATTTATTACTGGAATTTTTAATCTAGTTTACATCTTATAGTTTAGTTCTGAAGCAAACAATTTTTTCTTCTCCTAGACCAAGAATAGTAATAACTGTTTTTTTTTTTTTGTTTTTGTTTTTGCTGAGGCGATTGGTGTTGTTACTTGCCCAGGGACACACAGCTAGGAAGTAGTTAAGTGTCTGAGACCAGATTTGAACTAAGGTCGTCCTGACTTCAGGACTGGTACTCTATCCACTGTACTACCTAGCTGCCCCCAGTAATAACATTTTAGAAATTTCTGTATTCAAAATAAGGTATTTGTTCTTGAGAAAGGAGAGAAGTGCTAGTGCTTTAGGATGTACTTTCCAAAGATCAAATTTACCATACTCTTAATATCTTACATTTATTTACATAGTACTTAATAGTTTACAAAATACTTTTGCATATATTATTCCATTTTATCTTTATTACTTTTAAGAAAGTAAAAACAAATATTGTTATCTGTATTTGCCCTTGAGTGCTCAGAGACTCAGAGCTTCTAAGTGCCTTGCCCAAAATTATAGGTAGCATTGGAGGTAAGATTAAATTGAGTTTTTGTGATTTTTTAAAACATAGTGTCTTTTAAAATTTTATCATGGATTTAGGTTCATTTTCTACTTCCTTAAGCCCATAAAATTTCTTTTTTTTCTTTTTAACCTTAAAATATATTTTCTATGCTATAGCATATTTTTTGCTTATTCTCTAATTTGTCTGAGAAATTAATTTGGCTAATGCCTTCGTGTAATTCTCAGATCCTTATTCACAGATTTGAAGGTGAATATAGATATACCCTAGTTTATACAACAGTTCTGTATATAGAAAACAATAGTTCATCTTTGAGTAATGTAAAAAACTAAGAAAAAAGTAGTTTGATAAGCCTGAAAACTGGTGATGCAATAACTTTTGTTTTTTTTCCCTCTATTAAAGATATAACAAAAGAGAAGAAGACTTTCCTAGTCTAAGGGAATATAATGATTTCCTGGAAGAAGTCGAAGAAATTGGTATGTTTTAATGCTTGCATTTTTGATGTGGTGTGCCCATGAGACCTATATGCTTTTATCTTTCAGATGCCTAGGAGAACATCTTATCTGTAATTCTTTAGCAGGATTTGTTGTGGTTGCTGCTGTTTATCTAATTACTTTTCCTTGCACTTTAATTATGGGTGTCAAGTTCAGGGGATATACTTAAGTAATAAACATTTTCTCCATCAGTTAAAAGCATGATAAATGGAGGAAGTGCTTCTTTAGAACTGCAAGAGAAGATCTTTTGTACAGCGTTGATGCTGTTGTGTCTGACTCTTTGTGACCCCATTTTGGTTTTTTTTTTTTTTGTTGTTGTTGTTGTTGCAAAGATGCAGTGGTTTGCCATTTCCTTTTCCAGCTTATTTTACACATGAAAAAACTGAGGCAGACAGAATTAAGTGCCTTGTCTAGTGTCAACAGCAGGTGAGTGTCAGGCTGGATTTGAAGGTCTTCCTAGCTCCAGACCCGGCACTGTATCCATTGTACTACCTAGTTGTTGCTAGAGAAGATTAAAGAAAAAAGAAAAATGGAAATGTTTACTGCAACTGTTGTAGCATTTTAGTGGAGAACAGAGCTGGAAAGAGTCCATCTACTTTAGTTTATAGGTAAGGAAATTGAAGAGTAACCTGAGTGACAAACCTATTGTTTAACTGATTTTCAGGCCACTAATCTTGTATACCACAATTGGAAAATTTTATGTTATTACACAAGTAATCAGAGGCTAGAAAGAAGCATTGGCTCTTAGCTTTCTGACCTTATTAGTTGAAGTAAAACTTTTATCATGAGAAAGGAACTGCATTTATATAATCTTTGTCATTTAAAATAAGATTTCAGATAACTGGAAAAATAAACCTATCAAAATGTATATATGCACCTAAAGTATGAAATTTTTAAACATTACCATAATTTAGACATACCACATATTAATTAATTAATTTTGTTTAGCACGAGTATGAAAATGAAAAAAAGTTGGTGAAAAAACTTAGGAAAATTTTGTAAATTGGGGTTAAAGTAGAATAATATATATTTATTTTTAACTTTCATATGCATTATCACCTTTGATTTAAATAGCAGAACTATATGAAATAGGAGTAGTAGCTATTCCCATTTTATAGAGTAGGAAGTTAAAACATGATAGGTTAAGTGGCAAGGTCTCACAATTAATAAATGATAGAACTAGGTTTTGAATCCAAGTTCATATTATTGTGTTAATAAGATTTCACCTTTTGCCTTTTGAAATATATTCTTATTTTCCCTTCCTCATAGTAGTAGTTTTTGATGCCTAAGCTCTTTCTTTT